>NW_005875807.1:0-11198 GCF_000147115.1 Myotis lucifugus | reverse complement strand
ATTGGAAACTTTCTATTCCTCCACTCCAAAAACAATATCCAAGTCAGAATAATTATGTAAAATGTCTGTATTCAAAGCCACCACTCCCTAAAAGTTAAATTGGTGTGTGTGTGTGTGTCTGTGTGTGTGTGTGTGTGTGTGTGTGTGTGTGTATAGAGACCTGGGCTTTTCAAAATTTCTTATTCTTTAATTGCTTTAATCCTCTGGTACCTGTGTTTGCTATTGATTGTATTTAAAAATCAAACCAACCAGGCCTGGGATGCTCAGTGGTTGAGCAACAACCTATGAACCAGGAGGTCATGGTTCATTTCCCTGTCAGGGCACATGCCTGGGTGGCATGCTCAATCCCCAATAGGGGTGTGCAGGAGGTACCCGATCAATGATTCTCTCCCATCATTGATGTTTCTATATCACTCTCTCCCTTCCTCTCTGAAATCAATAAATTTTTAAAAATTCAAATAAAACTCAACAGTTCTTTTTGTTCCCCTTCCGTTTAGCCATTCTTTGCCTTAGTGAATGCAATACCGTTAGGACTTAGTTGTTTTTAGAATTCTTTGACAATGAGAGCTTCTTTCATCGTCCCTACCATCTGTAGTGTCTCACCTTCCACCTTTCAGGCACTGTGTAATTATCATGTCCACGGACTACTTTTCTTTTCGCCATCAGCTTTGACAAGAAGATGGGATCCTCTCACTACAGAGTACATGTCATTGTTCATGAAGCACTTGCCCAACAGGAACTTCAATATTAATTGTGAAAAAAAACCGGCATGGGGTAAGGATCTTTGATGGACCTAAAATAACTGTTGGTGCCATGATGTGAAAGGGCCTTTAAATTTTGGCCATCTGGATCAAATTGACAGAGAATGACTGAAATTTGTAGCTTGGAAGAACTGGTGAACTTTGCGTATGGACAATTAACTAGAAAAAGAACAATCTAGTTTGGAAAATTGTGAGTATTTCTGAAAACAAGGCGTCTGAATACCTTCAGATTATGCAGCCATTTTTCCATCAACCAGACACATTTCTTGCTCTGAACAGTAGCTTGGACTGCAATTAAGATTAGAGTCAGGGCACTTGGACCTAAAGGAAGCTTTCAGCATTCTCTAAAAATCATTTCCCATGTCTCATGATCTCTGTGTTTTCCCTGTTCCCGATTCCCTAACATGCTCTATTACAATGAAGATATCATTTTGCCAGATCTTTGACAGGAGATGGAGATATCTCACCCAGGTGATTTAGTAGATACTCATCTCTGACAGCAAATGAGAAAAAAAGTGCAATCATGAGTGTTTATATTTTTAAGTTGAAATTAATTTATTATGGATTTATTCACAAGATCAGTTTTTACTTTTCAAAAAAGCACAAAGCAAAACTGAATTGAATTGAACCAATAGATGTTTTGAAAACAATCAATTCATTAGAACAACAATTAAGAAGTGTTATTAACTTGCTATTATCAAATACCAATCTGATTACCAATTTTATTCTTTTAACTGATCTTTTTTCCTTTCAAATCAGCCTAAGTCTCCTGTGTCTGACATTATGTTTTATGGGTATAATAAAACAATTATTTTTATTTAAATTTGTTTCATTTCAAAAGCAATGAACATGTTTTTCTTATGAACATTACTTGTATAAAAGTGGCTTTTTAAAAAATTAATTGAGATTTTTGACCATTACATTGAAAAAGTAATGTTTAAAGTTTACGTTTCTTTTTGCTATTGGGACTTTAAACATGAATGGTCTGTGTAGAGGAATATTATACTGAATAAATTTTGTTTAACATTTCAAATTAGGTGCATTATCGATTATAATTTTAGTTCTAGCAGGTACCTTAGAAATCACCTGTCTTAAATGCCCTCTTCATAAAGATAAAAGAACTGAGACCCAGATTGTTCTATAACTTCACCAGTTGGTATCACAGTGCCTCCAGATTCTACTTCCCTGACGTCAGTCTAACATAACATACTAACCCCGGACAAGGGATCTGGCAAGTTAAAGGTACACTCCCAATGCATTACCCTTAGCTTCAAGGTCAAGATCAAGAGCACATTATGGACAAACATAAGTATAGACCAACTATATAAAAATCAGTTTGGAGCCTTTAGGAGTCAGCTGATATTGACATTGCAAGTTCTAATGGGGTGAGAAAAAAAGGCAACAAATTCTAGGTGAAATATATTGGTGTTTCTTATTTTAAATAGCAGCTAAGACAACTGGTTTCAATATTCTGTATGAATCTTCACAATATATGAGTGAACAAAATTGCGTTTGGCAAGTATCTTGATAGCTAAATAAAGTTTCACTTCACCTCTTTTGGCATCTTATGGCATTGCACATTATACATATTATACATTTATGTGATATATTTTATAAGCTCTGTGTTTTCATTCCACTCTTAAGATAGTGCTAGCATTGATTTTTTTAGAAGGAAACTAAGCTTTGGGGGAACTCTGATATACTGTTGTCTCTGTTTCTAGTCAGGATAACGATCTACATGTGTTGAAAATTGTCATTTCAAAAATAATAAACGGCTTTTAAAATATATACAGGTTCCTAAGAATTATGCCAAAGCTTATTTCCTTTCCATCATTTCAGGATATGCAAATCAAACACTTTCACAGAGCCACTCCACTTCGGACAGCTAAAGCACAGAGGTTACTGAAATTTTCTCCCTGGGCTGGTATGATCAAAAGGAGCTTGCCAATATCCCTTCATCTTCATCACAAGTAGTTAATTAGAATAATGTACATCTTGGAAAAAGAGGTGTGGTCCTATGAAAAGGCCATCCAAGTAAAGGCAATCGACTGAGCATACAAGTTACTGAATGCTTTTCCAATCTTATTTTTGCTGGATAAAAAAAAATCAGTATATTTTTTTCTTAGCTAAATACTGCTCCCCATGTGTCTTCTGTACACTGCTATTAAGCAGTAATAAGAAATTTCATGCACTGATATCAGGCTTCTATTTCTCTTCATGCCTGCCAAAACATCCTCTTTTAATAATACCCTAAAACAGGCCTTTCCTGTCCTTTCTCTTATATAAATGTATCCTTGTTCCTGTGTTTTATTAACATCACCAGTACTGTCTTCTAGGTAAAAGATTAATTACTTGGCTGTGATTCACAGAAATGGATCACTAACTAAATTACTGAGGGAATATATCAGAAGATCCTTCATTGTTATATCACTGCTAAAATTCTTTAAGAGAGGAAATACAGAAACACTCTTCAATCTACTAACATGGCCATATGTCAGGAAAAAGATCTCAAACCTGTTTTGGAAGTGGCTGGGTAAGTAAAAGAGCACCCACAGGCAATAAGCAATGCCTACTTAAGCCTGAAAAATGGCCTGACTTTATCATGGTGCCTACTCTTTAGTGAATATCTCTTTGTTGCTCATTAATTAAATTTGGGTTGGCTATATTTCTGTGAACCCTCAATAACTGGTAGATGCTAGGGGGCGGGAATCAAAACCTCACTTCTAATTAAAGTTGTAATTGTGATTTGTAGTTTTGGTGTTTTTTGTTTGTTTGTTTTTCGTTTATAATGCTGTGCCTGAGACCATGCTTTGTTTTACAGCTTCTTTACAGAAATCTATAATACTCAAATACCACTAAACAGCAAGGAATTATTAAAGTCTAATAGATCATTAATAATGATAACTTTTGACTAAAAATTAAGAGTATTCCAATTTGGATCACCTGAGGGCCAAATTACAAACATAATAATGACTTAATGTAATAACAATAAAGCTGGAGAATGTTAGAATAAGCAGTAATAAGATCTCTGTGACTTAATTAGCATCTCTCTATTCCTTGCTCTCTATTCTTTTTTTTTTCTTTACTATCTCCCCCTTTTCAACTCTTTATCCTCGGCCCCAGACCCTATTTGATTATGGTCTCAGTGAAGCTTAGTGTCAACTTTTCTCAAATTATTTCATTCTGTAATATATCAGTGCCATGTGTTTTTTGTTTGTTTGTTTGTTTTTGTATTATTTTGTTTTTATTATTAAATTTGCTTCATTCACTGAGTGTGGAGATTACCAGGTATACAGATCAGGAAAATGGCATCCCAAAAGTGATGGATTTGGGGAAAAAACATCTATGTCTATTCATTGTTTTTCTAAAGGTATGGAACGATTATCCTCAAGTGGGTTATGATATCAGCTAGCCAGAAAGCAATTGAGGCCAGAGAATTCACTGAGGTTTTCAGAACCTATGTACACCCTGAAATGTCTAGAACTCATTATATCAATGAACATTGATTTCAATAGGAACCATATATCAATAACTTGGATTAAGCCATGATGGACACCAATAATCTTATTACTGCTAATAATTATGAGTTATGGGGAACATTGCATTCATCCCTTCTATTAATTTCCATTGCACTTGTTAAAGTTAACTTTTTTAATTGAAATTATTAAGACGATTGTAGTTTTATGTGCAGACATAACAAATAATGCAGAGAGATCCCATGTGCTCCTTACCCAGTTTTCCCAATGTTAACATCTTGAAAAATTATAGTACAAAGTCAAAACCAGATTACTGACATTGATCAGCCAATATTATTAAGATTTTCCCTCACTTATGTATGTATATGTGTGTACACACATATGCATTAAGTTCTATACATTCTTTTTGTTTGTTTGTTTATTTTTGTGTTTTTTTAATCCTCACCCAAGGATATTTTCCAAGTGATTTTTACAAGAAAGAAGGAAATACAGAGAGAAACATCGATGTGAGAGAAACACATGAATTGGTTGTCTCCTGCACGTGGCCTGACCAGGACCCAAGCCGGGGAGGAGCCAGCAATCGAGGTAAGTGACCTTGACAGGAATTGAATCCAGGACCCTTTGGTCCACAGGCTGATGCTCTATCCACTGAGCCAAACTGGCTATGACGTGTGGTGTTTTGGTTTGTTCTTTGTTTTGTTTTTTTTGCTCTTCTCATCTTTTGTCTATGGTGGGGTGAGGGTGGAAGGATTGAGTAAAAATAAATATCACAGGAACACAATTATATGTAGAATTTTAAAACAATAGCTTATAGATACAGATAACAAATCAGGGGCTGCCAGGGGCAGGGTGTTGGAGGCTGGGCAAAATGAGTGAGGGGGGTCAAGTGTCCAAATTTTTAACTATAAAATAAGTCCTGGGGTGTAATGTATAGTATGGTTATTATGGTAAACACTGTGTTTCATATTTGAAAGTTGCTAAGGAAGTAAATTTTAAAATTTCTCATCACAAGAAAAAATTTTTTAACTGTATAGCGATGGTTGTTAACTAAACTTATTGTGGTGATCATTTTACACTATATACAAATATTGTGTAATTATGCTGTATACTTGGAACAAATATAATTTATATATTAATTATACCTCAATAAAATTGAATCTTGCAAAGACAAATATGAAAGTAGCTTGAAGTTTATCTAAAACTTGCATATTCTCAGGAGGTAATATTTTTCTTCTAGTCCAATTATTTTATCTCATTACACTTTACTATTATATTTATTTGCAAAATTATTTTCTGTAAGTCGTGCTGTATGATTATTTTTCTCCAATTAGCCAATGTTTTTTCAGCTCCCTTTCCACATTGTTATGTGTTATTTTTTCTAAATTCCATAATCAAATATAGGTGGGGGGGTTCACTTCTGTTTATTATATTCCAGTATCTATTTACAAAGATTTACATTAGTGCCGTATTGTTTTAAATATTTTAGCTCTCCAAGATGTTTTAATATGTGATTGGACATGAAGTACTTATTTATATTTTCATAATTTATCTCAACCAATCTTAAAACTAATTCAACATGGAATCGCACTTATGATGTACTGGGCATTTTGGTAGATGTGGTTAAAATGGTGAGCAAAAATGTTTAGAGAAAGCCAAAGCCACTGTTTGCATTAATTTCTGGTTCTTATGGGCCCACAGGTGCCCTTATTTGAAGTCAGGGGACCTGCTGCCCCCGCATCCTTCAGTGCTGCTGGGAACACTATCTTCACTGACATTTCTCCAGGGTTTGCAGACACCCTCATGGTTCCAAACTGCGGCTAAGGGTCTGGGGTGAGTTGTCCTTATATTGCTGCTGATGTTGTGTGATCAGTAAGTGGTTAGTAGTGTACCACTGAGATGTTTTCATCAGAGTGACGTTGATTCCTTCGCTTTATAATTTTTGACTTGATTACTGAAAGAAAAGTGTTGTGTGTTTTTTTAAATTAGCAATGAATATTTAAACTTTATTTTTATATTGACAGTTTTGGCAAGACATAGGATCCCAGGAAAGAAATAATGAGCCTTGTGGGTCTGAAAAGAAAACTAACTCTTCTCTATTCCAGCCATTATTTGCCAAAGGAGGGCACTAGAGCAGTGGTTGGCAAACTGTGGCTCGCGAGCCACATGTGGCTCTTTGGCCCCTTGAGTGGGGCCACGAAGTTTCAATGGCACTGTACGTGCGCGCCCACACATGGTATTTTGTGGAAGAGCCACACTCAAGGGGCCGCAGTTTGCCGACCACTGCACTAGAGGATGAAGGCAACTAACACCGTACCCGGCCATTCATTAGTGCATAATAAAAGGCAGTTGACAGTCTGCAGTGATTCGGAGATTTGAAAATTACCTATGGCTACTTAAGACATTTATATGTGGATTATAAATCAGTAAATGTTCATTTAGAGGAGATTTTCATATAAGCCACATAAAAATAAAGGGAATTAAAATCAAGCGGCATTATTTCATCTTTCATCTTAATGATAATCTTTGGCTTTACCTGCTTTTTTCTTACATGCTCATTCCTTGATCCTTTGGATTTATTTTCTTATACTTGTCTAATCCTGATGCACTTTGTAGATTCAATAATGATGTATTTTATCAACTATAAGAAATATACATTTTACACTTTAATGTACTTGGACCCCAAATGTGTCTTATAACTATAATCAACAAGGACACATAGGAAGTGGTTTTCACTGCTTTGCATCGATATTAATGGCTTAGAGCTTCATAGAGCACTCTCAGTGTTAACTTAGTTGCATATTTTTGCTTCCACAATTGGTGATTTAATTGCCAATTAAATGTATTACAAGATTACATCACAAATCATCATTAAAACAAAGATATTGTGTCAATAGGAAAGAATGGTACTCAAGCAGCAGAGAATGAGTTTGACACCAGTATGGAAACATTTCTTATTGGAGGAGTTATTACAATTTCAGATTTCCTTGCAAAGTAATAAGAATATGCTTTCTGAGACCTAAGGAAGTAAGATATCCTTTAGTTTGACTCTCTACTTCATTTTGCTTGCAATTGGATGGCATGAAGCACAATAAGCAATAGGGTTGATGTCAGGATAAATTGTCAAAAAGCTAGGAATAGATAAAACAACAACAATTCAAAGTAAAGAGGAGCTGACATGATGGTGTATGTCTCAAATAGGACTATCCTAAAGTTGGTAAACATCAATTTGTCAGGAATTTCTTGCTGACATTGAACAAAAGACAACCATGCAGCACTCTTCCAAGAGATCCTGTATCACCAATGCTTTTAATGGCACATAGCATGATATTGTGTTAAAAATATGACATTGATAATTGTGAGGCAAAAAGTGGTTCAGAAGAGTTGGACTCTGGCTATAAAGTTAGTACCTAAATTCAGTTTATTTCACTTTTCTTTGGTATGCACAAGAGTAATATGATGAGAATTGAAATATAAGTTCTAAGAGCTCTCATTTATTAAATGTAAAATATTCAGTGATAAGGAAAATACATACTTAGAAATATGTCTATTTGCGACTTATAATCTCAAATATTTTTTTTTTCTTTAAGTACAAACTTTTGATTTTAGGGCTTAAACCAAGTGGACCCAGATCTAATCTTATGGCAGGAGTCAGTAAAACTTTAGCTAGGGAATTGACAGCTAAGATGACAGCAGAAAAATCAATGAGAGTTAAATAGATAAGAGGTGGGAAAGCATTCTGGGCAAAGAGAACAGAGTGGGGAAGGTCTTGAGAAAGAAGAGGTATCACAAGTCTGAAGTATTAAAATTAAACTGAAAATCTTCATAGTAGAGATTTGGGAAGAATTTTCATGAGTTGAAGATGGAAGGCTTGTAAGAGACAAGATCATACTGTCCTAGAAAGCCGTGATTAAAATCAAATTTTTATTCCATGAGAAAAGAACTTTGATGTGAGGTATGATACAATTAAACTGCGGTTCTCAATAGATTACTTGTAAAGAAGAGAAGAAAGTTGATGAAAAAGGGAGCTCTGTGAAAATTATCAGAGATCTTCTATGATGGGATTAGGCAATAGATGGTGAAAGCTTAACTCAGGGGATTGATCACAAATGTGGAAATAAATTCGAACACTGGAGAGATGAGGAGAAGGGAAATCAACACAGTGCTGGTAAAGTCACTCAGGTGGAAGGCAGTATCAGGAACGACACAAAGATTCCTAGCTTTGATCATTGAGAGAAGAATCACTATAGAAGGTTCAGATTTGCTAAAAAAAAAAAAAAAAGGAATCAATGATATTTAATCAAAGTTGAAATGTTTGGGAATCTATAGACTTTGAAAATAAACACCCGGATAAACATTCAAATTTGAGGTCTTGCACAGTGATAGAAATTTTGGAATATAGTCTATATTTATATAGTAAACTAGAGGCCTGGTGCATGTATTCGTGCACAGGTGGGGTCCCTCAGACTGGCAGGCGATTGAGGCCTATCTGGGGGGCCATGGGAGGATGGCTGTGGGAGAGCACTGACCACCAGGGAGTAGCTCTTGCATTGAGCGCTTGCCTCCTGGTGGTCAATGCACATCATTGCGACTGGTTGACTGGTCGTTCCGGTCATTTGGTCATAATGTTGCTTAGGCTTTTATATATTAGTATATAGATTTGAAGCTGCTCATAATGTATAATGCAGTGATTGCATTTGAAAGCTTGTAGAGTGAAATATTGTACAGATGATTCATAGAAACATGGCTTATAATAGTACAATATTGAAAAAGACTTGAATGGCCATCCACAAAATTGTGGTATGTTCATAAAATGCATAGTATTCAGCAATTAAAATAAATTAACTATCACAAGTATCACAAGTCTGAAGTATTAAAATTAACTAAAAATCTTCACATTCTATATATCTAAGTTTATTTATTGGTCAGTGATCATGTGGGTTTTCATTTTTTAATGCATTAAACTGTCCATTTATGTTTTTATAATTTAAGTAAATATATATTTTACATTTAATTATATATACACAAATAAATATACATACACAAAAATAGATATGCATATTTATACAAAATATAAATAAAACTAAAAATATACAAGAACTAGATAAATTAAATTTTTAAATGTTTCTTTTTTGCACAAAATACACATTAAATAAGAAAAATACATTATTATGATGTTGGATAGGAAGACTCTGAACATCACACACACAAAAATCTCTCCCTTTGTTAACTTATAAACTTAACCATATTCTGATAAAATATCAACAGAGATTCTTTTTTAATTATATTATTTGATTTTAAATGGCAATAAATGAATACATAAAAATACTTATGGGGAACTCTAAAAAAACAAAGAATAGAGAGTGGTTATTAAAACTAGTAGAAACTTAAATACATTATATAGCTAAGAACATAAAAATTTTTAATAGAAAACTTTAGGAATAGAAAGCAAGAACAATGGAATCTAATAATAATCTATAGATAGACCTATATGAATACAGGAATTTAGTACTAGTTGGCATACCAAATGAGTGCATTGGAAGTTGGGAGTACTGGATAGTTCAAAAATAGTTCACATACCATACCGTTCCAGGGGAAAAGCTGCAAACTCTGATCTATATACTTTATACTTTCACCCAAAGCAATTGTAAATGGATCAAAACTGGAAGTGTTTAAAAAAATAAAACCATCAAAGTACTAAGTGTGTGAGAAAATTATTATAAGTATTTGGAGTAAAGAAGGTCATATAATAAAAATTGATAAATATAACCACTTATAAATTTTAAAATTCTTTATGGGAAAAAATAATCAAAAGCAAAGTCAAAAGACAAGTGAAAAATTGGAGAAATCTAATTTGGTCTGATATAAATGTCAAAAGGCCAATCTCCCTAAAATATGTATAGTATTATAAATGTATAAAAAAATCAGCCCCCCGACTAAAATAAATAGTAAATACCTCAAGGTCACATAAAAAATACAAATAACTCTTAGGCATTGGGAAAAATGAGCAGACTTACTCAAAAGAATATCACAAATTAATACCTCACTGATGCAAAAATGTTTCCCATCAGATTAGCAAAAACCTAAAAGTTTCATAACACAGTGTCCTGAAGCAGGCATTTGCCCACATTATAGCCTCAAGGAAAGCAGTTTGGGAACATCTATGAAAATTGGGATGCATGTGAAAGGTGCAGAACATGCAACTCCTAAATATGGCACTTTGGAATATTGATTACTTTGAGCTGTGGGCACTTACTTGCCAAACAGCAAATGCAGGGAAAGGCCTTCCCTGAACTTGACTTGTCTGCCTAAAGACAGATCCTCCAAAGGAACTCGGTTGTCACCAATCCCTTTCTTGGGAGTTTCTCAACCAGGGAAAATTGACCCTTGTCACAGGAGAGGAACCAGAAGTCAGTTGACCCCACACCCAGACACACTTTGTCACAAACCACCATACTTCCCACCTGTTCTTCTCAGGGCCCATTCATCTTTCCTAGCAATCATTTAGTTACCCCTAGGACACCTACGCCTCCCTCCCCTTTCCTGATTAAGATGGGAAACACATTGTGTTTTCCTTCCCTTTCTGTCCCGCCCTCCATGTAGCCCTCCCCCCATCCTTCTTTAACTTTATTTCCCAAAGGACTATTTAGTTGTAAAGCAAAACATGTGCAGCCCTGCTAAACCTAGTTCTCACTGCAATGTAGTTTGGGAAATTAACTCTTAGATTTGGCAGGGGGTTATCTGTTATTGGTAGGTGTCATTCTTCTGTGATGTGCTGTAATTTCTTCTCAGTAAGTAGGGATGTTTTAGTGGAAGTTTAGGAAAAGCAAACTTTAGGAGAAGCAAAACGCGGCATAGTCCCGGAGACATCATTTTAAAATTTCAATTACAAACCCGTGATTTAACATTTTAAATTTCAAATGGGCCTTTAAAAACAGCTCATTTCACCCTGTCAGAGAGGGGT
>NW_005875806.1:7329-13366 GCF_000147115.1 Myotis lucifugus | reverse complement strand
TCACCCCTAACACCTCTGCCTGCCTGCCTGATTGCCCCTAACCCCTCGCCTGCCTGCCTGATTGCCCCTAACCACTTGCCTGCCTGCCTGATCACTCCTAACCCCTCTGCCTGCCTGCCTGCCTGATTGTCGTTAACCACTTGCCTGCCTGTCTCATTACCCCTAACCACTCTGCATGCCTGCCTTATCGCCCCTAAATGCTCACCTGCCTGCCTCATCGCCCCTAACCACCTCTTCCTTGGCCTCCGCTGCTGCAGCTTCATCTGGAAGGAGGTCCAGAATGACATTCAGAAGGTTGTTTGGCTGTCCAGTGTAATTAGCATATTACGCTTTTATTATTATAGGTACTCCAGGTGTTCTGTCATTGTGCAGTGCAGAGGAACTCTCATCTTTTAATTTAGAGTCCAGGTTTTTACAATAATTAGCAATGCAATTATCTGCACATAATGGCTTGTGGAACAAGTCTTGATTTGGCTTTGTTTCCTTATAAGTATTTGTAACAGCAGACATATCATGGCTTTTTAATTGAATCATTGCCACAGACAAGCCATAAACGAAGATTGCTTTTCAGATCATTAGACTGAGGTGTAGGTACAATGCCCAATTTCCATGAACAGACCAACAGCAATGAAAACTCTACCAAGGCAGGCTCACCTAACACAATAACACACACAAGTGACATTCCAGGAGCACCTACCTCAGGTGATCAGAAAGAATATGCCAATGAGCCTCACAAGACACCTAATACATAAGGCCATTATACCAAGAGTGCAAGGCAAAGCAGATCTACCCAATACACAGAAACAAGTACAGTGAGGCAGCTAAAATGGTGATAAAAAGAAACATAACCCAAATCAAAACAAAAAAACAAACAAAAATACAAACAGAGAATTCCTCAGAAAAAAACAACAACAAACTAAATAAAATGTAGGAAAGATGTTCACCAGATACAGAGTTCAAGAACATGGTTACAAGGATGATCAAGGAATGTAGTGAGAACTTTAACAAAGAGATAGCAAGTATATAAAAGGACAAAGAAACCATATAAAATAACCACTCATAAAGTATATAATATCTGAAATGAAAAATACACTAGAAGGAATCAGTAGCAGATTAGATGAAGCAGAGAACAGAATCGTTTTTTAAAAAAATACATTTGATTGATTTCAGAGAGAAAGGGATAGGAAGAGATAAAAACATCAATGATGAGCCCTAGCCAGTTTGGCTCAGTGGATAGAGCATTGACTGAGGGTCCTGGGTTTGATTCCAGTTTATCCTCAGTAGGGGATGTGCAGGAGGCATTGAACCAATGATTTTCTCTCATCATTGATGTTTCTGTCTCTCACTCCCTCTACCTTCCTCTCTAAAATAAATAAAAATATTAAAAAAACAACCATCAATGATGAGAGAGAATAACTGATCATCTGCCTCCTGCACGCCCCATATGCCTAATTTCCAATCCGTGGTATTTGGGGTCATATTTTTTTTTTCACCTACACAGCAAAGTCTTGGTCTTCTTTCACTTCAGACATAACTACTGGGGTCCTTACTTTTTTATTTTCTGTATAATTATAAAAACTCTCCTCATTTTTGTTTAAAACATGTTCAGAGCCTGAAACCCTGGCATATATCCTGACATGGATTGAACCGTGACCTCCTGGTTCAAAGTTTGACACTCAACCACTGAGCCATGCCAGCTGGGTGAAAATAGAATCTTTGATTTAGAAGACAAGATAGCAGGTAATATCCCATTAGTGCAGGAAAAAAAATATTTTTAAATGAGGCTAGTTTCAAAGACTTCTGTGACAACAAAAAGTATAGCAACATCCACATTATAGGAGTACCAGAAGGAGGAGATAGGGAGGAGATAGGAAATAGTGTTGACCCAGGAAACAAGAGGTCACTGGTTTGATTCCTTTTCAGGGCACATGCCCAGATTGTGGGCCCAATCCCTGCAGGGAACATAAAGGAGTCAGAGGATTGATGTTTCTCTCTCATCAATGTTTATATCTCTCTGTCCCTCTCCCTTCCTCTCTCTCTAAAATCATTTTCTCCAACCACAATGGTATCAAACTAGAAATCAATTACCAAATTAACGCTGAAAACACACAAACACATGGAGGGTAAATAACCTGTTACTAAAAAGTGAATGGGTTAACAATGAGATTAAGGAGGAAATCAAAAGATACCTACAGACAAATGAAATGAGAATATGACAACCCAAAATCTATGGGACATATGAAAGCAACCCTAAGAGGGAAATTCACAACAATATAGGCTTACCTCAAGAAACAGGAAAAATCTCAAATTAACATTGTAACCTTTCACCAGGAGACATGTTTTAAATGAGTCTATTGGATTGTTTTAAAAGGGGTAACATTATCTTCATTTGACTGATTGATTATGACAGTATTTTTTTTTAATGATTAAAGTTCACCAAACATAAAGTAAACCAGTAAAAATTCAGTAGCATTTGCCACATGCACCATGCTATGCAATGATCACCTCTATTTAGTTCCAAAACCTTTCAATCTCTCCAGAAGGGAACGTCATTCCCATGAAATAAAGACTCCCCATCCCCCTACCCAAGTCTCTGACAACCACCTGTTTGATTGATTTGTGTCTCAATGGACCCACGTTTTTGTGGACATTGTATATAAAAAGAACCGTGCAATAAAATAAATATATTTTCTGCTCTGGCCTGTGGGGCTTGGTGGTTGGAGTGTTGTCCCATGCATGGAAGGGTCATGGGTTCAATTCCCAGTCAAGGCATATACACAGATTGTCAGTTCATTCCCATGATTGGCCATGCAGGAGAAAGCCAATCAACGTTTCTCTCTCACATCAATGTTTCTCTTTCTCTCTCTCTCCCAGTCCCTAACTCTTTCTCTAAAATCAATTCAAAACATATTTCCATAGAGCATCGGTCTGCGGACTGAAAGGTCCCAGGTTCAATTCTGGTCAAGGGCATGTACCTTGGTTGCGGGCACATCCCCAGTAGGAGGTGTGCAGGAGGCAGCTGATCGATGTTTCCCTCTCATCGATGTTTCTTACTCTCTATCCCTCTCCCTTCCTCTCTGTAAAAAATCAGTAAAATATATATATAAAAAAACATATTTCCTCACTGAAGGATTTAACAATAATATGACTAATTTTCCATTACAAACATAAAACAATGATAGGGAAGCCACTAGGAAACTTTAAGAGTAAGTGATACACATAATTCAATTCAGAACAGGAAAATTAATTTCAAAAGAGATCACTTTACCTTCAAGTCTTTATGGTCTGATGTAGGGCATGAATCAATAATGCGAGATTTGTAGTAAAATATACAACACAAATGAGTGAGTCCATTTCTTTGGAAAAACAACAAAACAATTTAAGTGAAAAATCAGCTATCTATATATCAAATAAAGATTCTTAATATAATTAACACTGGGCCTTAGTTTTTTTTTTTTTTTTAAAAAAACACTTTCCATTATCTATTTCTGCTGCTACCCCTCCTAACCTGTGAGCTATTTAATGAAGACACACTCTGCCTGAGATTAATTTGTTTTCACCAATTAATGGCGGACATAACTTTTATTCCCTAAACTGGAACACATCTGATGACCTAAGTCAAGGTAGGAAGATACGCTGTCCCTTCCTCATCATCTGTCTCTGGTCCAAAGACTAAACGATGTCAGTCAAACATGGCAGGCTTGCTTCTTTAGCATGGAAACCACCTATTAAGGAGAACCCATTCCTTCCTTATACCTTAAAACTATACAGGAAGTTCCTGAAATGTTTGAATGTTATATGTCCAAATGTCAAAAAACAAATGCTTATGTTGCTAGCCTTCCCACTCCCAGATCACCCTTCTGCAGGCTCCAGAACATTTACAGCTTCAGCTTATGAGGGCACAGACTCCTGAAACAAGGGTGGGAGCCCAGCGTGTGGCTGAGACCACCTGCTCCTCAGGGGGACCATTGCCCTGAGACATGCCTCTGCATTCTCAGCCACCACAAGTGTATGTGGGGCCAGCCCTTTTGGAAACTCTGTCCTTCCTGCCAGTGTAGCTGAGGCTTCTTCTGTAGATCTTGGGTATAAGACTAATGTTCAGCTAGTCTTCAGGTTGGTAGTTATATAATTTAGTTGTCGTTCCAATTTGGCCCAGGGAGGAGGTGAGTGTGACTTTCACCTCTTTTGCCTCCATCTTGGAGCACCCCTAACAAATTCTGCACTTTAGGGGCTCACTGTTAGGATATGGTGAGGTGAAATATTTTAAGTGAGGAAGGAAGCATCTGTAATGTTAAAATTCAGCTAGTAATTTAATTTTGATAGATTTAGCATCTAATAAATTGTATAATTCCAATAGTGCCAAAATTAGGTGTGAGGGTTCATATTTTTATTTTTATTTAGACCAACGCAAGTTATTATTATTCCTTACTTCTCAGTTTCAATCCTGTGATTGGAAGTAACTAATCATAAATTAAGAATCCTAACAGTTAAATTTTAATTATATTCTAACTTATCTTTGTCCATACTTGATTACTCAAGGATAAATTATTTCAAAAACATATACCCCAACAGCAAAGACATCTGAAAATCAAAGCAAGCATATTCATCTTCCACCTTTGCATCTAGAAAAAATGTCTCAAGAATCACAAATAAATAGGGCATGTGACAAAGAGGACACATCTGCATATCCAGGACACCGTTCTGTGCAAAAGGATGAGGAAATGTGCGTCAAACAGGGCACATTAGAGCAGAGGAAGAACTTACTACTTTCGGAAGATGAGTCAAAGCAGAGGTCACATGAATTTTCTGTAAAATTCAAAATGACTGAGTGCCCTGAGGAAGAGCCACTACGTGATAACTCTAAAGAAGGAGCAAGCTTAAGACAAATGCCTTCTAATTTGACAGGTAAAATGCTTGATTGTGAGGGGAAAGATGCATTTGGAATGTCTGTCTCTGCAGCATTACAAACATTTCCTGAAGGAGAAGAAACCTCTCTCAAAATTGTTTCTCCATCTCAAGCAGACCCTCGGTCCCTAGTAGACCCTCCCTGGTCATCTTCTGAAAATGATCACAATGCCCTGAGAACAAGAGCCTGGAAGAGGAGCTCACAGGACATCTGGCTGTGAAAATCAGCAGGGCTTCTGCCCTCCCGGAAGAGGTGGGAGTCTGCTAGGAACCCAGGAGCCCTCTTAAAGTTCCCGTACACAAGATCCCACCACTCACCCTGGGGCCTATGAAGAAAGGGTGGCTCAGAGTGCACTGGGAGTCATGTGAAGAGAGACTGCTTTGTGTGGCTCTGGGAGAGAGCTGAGGGGATGGCCTCTGGGTGCCCTCCCTGTGCTGAGTCCCTCTCCCAGATGCCATCACCCCTGGGTCAAGCCCTCCCTTCCTTAGGGCCTCAGCCTGGGGAACGTACATCCTGAATCCTTGTCCCTGACCCTGTAAAGCTATACAGTACAAAGGAGCCAGCTGCCTGGGCCCATGGTGTAGACTTTCATGGAGGTCTCTTAAGGAGGTCGGGATGGACTCGGGGTGTCAGAGATTGAGTCATGTGACTTTGGGTTGGGGCTTTTATTCCCTTGCTGGTCTAACTGAGGCCACCATTCCAGTGCTGAGCCCTCTCTTCACACAGCCAAATCTTGATACCTGGCGGCCTGATGAATTCTGCTGGCCTTACCCTAATGACTCCCTGAGGCCCATCAAACACAAAGGTCCACAGATACCTGGTGGGTGATAACTGGCATTTGTGTACCCTGGGACTTTTGCTGACTGGGCTTAATACCGAAAAATGAAGCCAAGTTTGAATCGGCAACAACATGGTAAACACCACTGACACCTACCTGATGACTCACTTACCTCATGCAACTCACATACCAACAGGAGCTCTTTCAGTGACTGACCCCAACAGAAAGCTGGTAGGTGGAGGTGGATCTCGGAGTGACTTGGGCTTTTTTGCTCAGCTGCCCCATGGCTTGGTGCTGGTAGGAGGAACATTGCTCTGCAGCTTGGCCCCTTCCAGGTGCACCCAGGCCCAGCA
>NW_005875806.1:0-5168 GCF_000147115.1 Myotis lucifugus | reverse complement strand
TATACCAGAGGACTATTAATTATATTATTAGTAGGCCATTAACAACACTTACTTTCTCCTTTTAAATATATCAAATCCAAGAATAAAAGAGAATGGGCTCTTTCAAAATTTGATACCTACCTATCAACTGCTATCTACAATGAACATAATCCCAACCAAATCCCATAAGGCTGACAGAAAATGGCAACATTAGTAGAAGCAGAATCCTATATAATAAAAACCTAATATGTTAAGTGTCTGGTAGTCTGGTCAACTGTTCAACCAATCAAAGCATAATATGCTAATGATATGCTAATGCAGCTCAACTGCTCGCTATGACCTGCACTGATCACCAGGGGGCAGACACTCTAACCAATAGATAGCCTGCTGCAGGTGTCTGGCCTATTAGGAATTAGTGAGATGGGCCGGACACACCCTGGAGCCCTCCCGAGGTCCCTCCCAGCCCTGATTATGTACTGGTGGGGTCTCTTGGCCTGGCCTCACCCTCTCATAATCTGGGACCCCTTGGGGGATGTTGGAGAGGCAGTTTCGACCCAATCCTGCAGGCCACTCCACTCAGGAGGGCACCAGATGCAGGGCTCAGGGGTGGCAGGGCTCAGGGATGGCAAGTACGAGCCTCTCTGGATAGGGACTAACTGGGCGCCAGCCCACGGCCGGCACAGTGGGGCAGTATGAGCAGGGGTGGCAGGTAAGAGCTACAGGCAGAGTTGGACTGTGGGTTTCAGCCTGATCCCCACAGGCCACCCAAAGGGACTCCTCCTGTGCATGAATATGTGCACGGGGCCTCTAGTCATAGAATAACAATGTCAAACTTAAATAGCATTAGTTTTCTGGACTCCTTCCCTTAGGAGCAGTTACATTATTTTGCGTAGCACAGTATGACTTCTCCAGCTCTTCAGTAAATACAGCCAGTTTAGGATGGAACACTCCATCAAAAGGAAGCTTGGTCACTAGAGACTACACTTTCCAGCACAGCAAAACATAGGAAGCAGACTCTTTCTGGCCCAATTTCCAATCTATAATAATAAAAGTGTATTATGCTAATTAGACTGGACATCCAGACGTACTTCCAGATGACCTTCCGGATGAAGCCGTGGCCGGCAGTGGCCGAGGCAGAGGCTGCTGTTGTGGCGGGCGGGGGCCGAGGCAGCCTCGAAAACGGCAGGCGCCAGATCCATTGCACCAATTTCATGCATCGAGACTCTAGTTGCAAGATAAGTAGGAGAGACTTAGTGAGTCCAATTTGATAAAGTAGAACCCATGAGACTATTTCCTTCCATTGCTACAGTGTATCTGTCCCAGCTCATAGAGCAGGGTGGTCCAGACAGTCAGTGCTCTGCAGTAGAACGTGAGGTCATTTTTCTCAACCCTCAACATTAGGTGGCAAATGCCTACAGAAATCATTCTCTTTCAGCTTGTACCGCATATGTCATCATAGCCTATGCTTATGAACAACAACAACAAACCACAAAGTTCAAAGAACATCTTGGATCACTACATCCAATTACCTTAGCATTTTAATTTTTTAAACACTCAAAAAGATACCCACTGCATAATTCCTGCTATACAACACTCAGGAAAATACAAAACTATGGAGACAGTAAAAAAAAAAAAAAGTTCAGTGGTTTCCAAGGGTTAGGGAGAAGGTAGGAATGAATAAGCAGAGCAGGGAGAATTTTTAGGATAATGAAACAATTCTATACGATACTCCTGATGGTGGATATGTGTCATCATACATTTGTCAAAACCCATAGAATGTACAACACCAAGAGTGAATCTTCAGGTAAACTATGGGCTTTCGTTGATAATGATGTGTCAATGCGCGTCCATCTGTTGTAATAAATGTACCTCTCTGGTGCAGGAAGTCAAAAATGAGCAAGGCTGTGTGTGTAGGGGCTGTGGGGTTGATGGGAACTCTGTACATTCAGCTCAATGTTGCTGTGCATCTAAAACAGCTCAAAAAATAAGGCTTATTAATTTTTCTTTAAAAAATGTATCCGCTGAATCTGCTATTAATATATATCAACATATTAATGCTATTTTCAAGACACAGTCACCTTAGAAATTAACATAAAGATCAGAATATGGGTATTATCCCAAATTGAGTGAAGCATATGGAAAGACATAAATAAAGCCAATAATCTTAATTGTAAACTACGAAAAGAAACTAATTGGTAAGTATACCAATCTTACTTGATAATTATAAATGGGGATTTAGTGCAACACAAATAAAAAGTGATTGTTTATCTGTAATTAAAAGACACTTTTTTATTCTAATTTTAAATCAGAAATTATTATGCTGATTTTTATCTAAAAATTATCTTGAAACGGTAATTGGATAAAAAGAAACATTTATCATTCCCTAATATTGCACTAGTAACTTATGTACAAATACCTGTTAAATACTCACCGAGAGTCACAAATGTAATCGGCATTGCAGGCAATTATGGATGATGTGACTGAAACTAGTACCATGTTATATTACTTGCTTTAAAATAAAAATTGTAGATGAGCGCCAAAGATTCGGTCAGGGCTATACCTGCTGTGCAGAAACATTTCATGCAGCAGGCTCAAGTCTGCTCTCCTTAGAAAGTCCTGCTTAAACGCATAGCCTTCAGTTGGTGTCTGAAAATCTGAATCCGAGCAGGGTTTTCACATCTTCCAAACTGATAATAGAGGCTCCCTGTGCCTAAACATTTTGTACAACCAATGGTGTTCATGTTGAACACTGGTTTTCCTTTTGGAAATCTGGAATTTTGGTACATGCTATGGGGAAGATGCCTATGTGGTTAGCATGACATAAAAACCTTGGCACTGAGTCTAACCGGACTGGTAGATGACATATTTCACGTGTGTTGTCAGAATTTGACCCTGGAGCAATGAAGACCTCCTGGTAACTCCACAGGGAGAGGACTCTTGGAAGCTTGTGCCTGGTGTCCTCCACCCTTTGTCACAGGCAAACCTTTTCTCTTTGCTGGTTTTACTTTGGTCTTTCCCTGTAATAAATCTCAGGTATGAGCACAACTATATGCTGAGTCCTATAAATCTCTCTAGTGAATAAGCAAACTTAGGTGTGGGTTTAGGATCTTTAACAAAATTGCATTATGTGAAGTTGTTATTATTTGATTTGAGGTTTTATATATAATTACAGTCGGAAGCTGATTGCACAGAATACCTGTCTTTGATTTTGTTTTGCTCAGTGCTTGTTTTGGAGATTCCTGTAGATCTGCAGCTTTTGGAAGAAAGGCATAGAAAGGGATAAATAAAACAATGATGTCAGAAAACAATGTGAAACAAGCAACAACCCTATTTCCTCAGAATAGAAAATACAGAGCCCTAATGATTGGCAACATGTTCTATAACATGGAAGTTCCGCTCAAGAAAAGGAAAACATCACACTGACAATTTTCTTCAACTAAGCATGGCTTAACTCCTTTTTAGAATAGTTATGAATCAATCAAGCAACTGTGATAACTACAGAAAAACAATAATTATCATATTAGTATAATAGTATCCTTGTGCTTACAGAATTCTTCCCTAACTTGTTGCTAATTTATAATAAAACTAAAATCATGGTTCACCTGTTTAAGGCAGTTGTTGGCAGGCCAAGTCAAAGTCAAAGAAATTGTATCTAAAATGTAGGGATATCCATGGATATTCCATCAAACTCAACATGTATGGAAACTTACTGCTCTTTCTAGTTGAACTGTTGCTCTTTCTTGCTCATATGAAAAAGTCCTAGTCTTCATGTCCGACCTAAATGCCAGTGCACTACCTGGGAGCCTATCAGTCACCTTAGATTTCTTTCTCCTCGCCACTTTTTGCATGCAATCACCAGGAAATCATATGAACTTAGCCTCCTACTGTCTCCACTTATTTTGCTACTGTCAACTGCCCTAGTCAAACATGGGCTCTTAAGAAATGGCTTTCATAGGGAGGGAAATACCACCAACTATTATTGTTCCATATTAAATTAATAAGATTTTTTTAAGCAGAAAAAGTGAGAAAGACATAGACCTAGAAAAAAACCAACATTTCAAATGGAGTAAATATAGCTTCCTGACTCATTTCTGTATGGATGGGTGAAAACTTCATAATAGACTGATGCTAGTCCAAGGAGGCAAAAGCTTCCCTTGTCTCCATGTTTCTTTATGTGGTTTCCTTTTTTGTACCCACTACATGAGGGGTCAGTCAGCAAAGGAGGGCCCATAGGCCAAATATGAGCTGCTATCTAGTTTTACAAATAAAATCTCACTGGAACACAGCCATGCCGGTTCACTTACAGATTCTCTAGGACTGCCCTCACACCACAATGGCAGACTTGAGTAGATATGGCAGACCACATGGCCTAAAATCAGGCCCTTTACAGAAAAAGCCTGCTGATCCCTCTGTCCTATCACAACCAGAGGGCCATAATCAAATCTTATCTTGTTCCTCTTCCACTCAAAACTCCCATGAATTCCTGCAGTAAACACTGCTGGCTCCCTACGTCAGTCTTCATTCTTGCTGGACAACCACAACTGTATTTGGACATTTACTGTCCTGATACACAAAGAAGGTGGTGTCTCCCCAGCTCCAAAAAGGGAAATGATTATACTATGCTCATCACAGTACCTAGTTTACCAATAACTGGTTTAGGAATAAGCATGTGATGTAACTCAGGCCTATAAAACTTTACTCTAAAGTGGTTCTCAACCTGTGGGTCGAGACCCTTTGGGGTCGAACAACCCTTTCACAAGGGTTGCCTTAGACCATCAGAAAACACAAATATAATTATATATTTTTTTTGTGATTAATCACTATGGTTTAATTATGTTCAATTTGTAACAATGAAAATACATCCTGCATATCATATATTTACATTATGATTCATAACAGTAGCGAAATTGCAGTTATGAAGTAGCAACAAAAATAATTTTATGGTTGGGGGTCACCACAACATGAGGAACTGTATTAAAGGGTCGCGGCATTAGGAAGGTTGAGAACCACTGCTAGAGGAAGTCAACTGAAAGTCTGTCCATTTTCTCCCTAATTATAGGAAACACATAGGCCAGGCCAGTGTGGTTCAGAGGCTTGAGCATTGTCCCATGCACCAAGAGGTCGCTGGTTCTATTCCCACTCAGGCCACATGGGTTTCAGGTTTGATACTCAGAAGGGGTGGGCAGTAG
>NW_005875805.1:0-11209 GCF_000147115.1 Myotis lucifugus | reverse complement strand
ACACAGTACCGTCTATAATAACAAAAGCGTAATATGCTAATCAGACCGGACATCCTTCCGGACAAAGCCGTGGCGGCGGGGCCGAGCCCCTTGCACAAATTTCGTGCATCGGGCCTCTAGCATACAGATAATTACACCTGACACCTATATAACTTTATTAACCAATGTCACCCCAATAAATCCCATAAATAAAGAGGGGGGGAGGGGGAGGGGAGGGGAGGGGAAGCACAGTCCTGTACACCGTGACGGCGATTATTCACACACAGGTTTCGCCGCTCTGGCTTGGGGTGCAAGGGTCAGAACACTGAACCAAAAACAAGTTCCTTTTTCTCATTTCAAGCTTCTCTTAGAATTAAAAATTCTGCCACTTCCCTGAATTGAACATAAACAGAAACATACATACACCTAAGAGACAATCTGACGTCTCAGTGAAAGGTAGTGAAATAAAAAGCGAATTGGAAAAGGGGTTTGAATGGCCGAAGAGCTGTGTGCAGGCACCTCCCAGTCGCCTGGGCCAGGCCTTTGAATGGCACCTCAGTGTTCGACGGACGGCACACCCGGCGAATCGCGCCTGGTGAGGAGAGCGTGGGCGGGCCAACCGTCTTGGCGAGAATAACAGGCCAGAACCCCTAAGGAAGCATCTTTTCATCTTAATGGGCTGGGAGTTCACAAAAAGCAAATTGCCTCTGTGAGAGGAGAATAGAGGCTAAATGAGCTGCTGCACAGGATAAAACAGACAGTTCTGGAGCGGCTCCCAGGAAGCCGAGGAGGAGGCCCTTGTAATTCGAACGCAGGGCCCGGTGCCCATGAAAGCCTCGGCCTTCCTCTGCATGTTCACTTGTGTATAAAATAGCTGGGGGGGGGGGGGGCGGGGGGCTGGAGGTTACGACCAGCGTCTGTTAGAGACGCCTGACTCAGTGCTAGGGCTTCCCTGGGAAAGCGAACCAGCCTTCCCATGAACACCATCGCCAAGGTAGCCGGTCTGGTCCGTGGGTGACGGATGCTGCCGGGAAAGGGAGGAGGCGCAGGGGTAGAGCGAGCTGACTGAGGGAGAGGACAGAAAAGCGGTGGTGCCTCGCCGGCCCTGGCGCGGGAACCAGAGTCCTAGCTGCGGCCTCGTGTCCTGGGAGAAGCCCTGACGGCCCTGGGCTGCAGGGAGCCCACCTGAAACCACGGAGACGAAGGGAGTACCGAGCAGAGTTGGCTGCGCCCCCCACAGCCTAACTCTGGGGGCAGGTTCTCTCCCCTCAGGGAAAGGCCACCCCAGACCCCGCGGGGGGCAGATGGAGCGCACGAAAGCACCTTCCAAAATTACAACGGCCTTGATTTATTTCTAATCTTGACCATTTATGTTGGGGGTTCAAATGAAATAAGTGAGGGGGTTTTTGAGAAGCCGAGGAGACACGTGTTCCAGGTTTAGAAAGACCGACTCTTCCGGGAAGAGCAGGAGTTGCTGCTGCGAGTCACACTGAGATGGCTGACCCTGTAGGTCTTGTAACGGCTCGTGATTTCTTGGTTTAGTAAAAAGTCAACCAACGAAACTCCTCCTGACACCCCGACAGCGTTTGGGGGACAGTGGTGAAGCCTCCACAGGTCAGTGCTAGGTCACACCCACGGCGGTGCTGATGACACTGCGTGGACCCCGATGTCGTCACAGCTGTCACCTGGTGCTCTGGCCGAAGCGATGCCACAGGCTGTCCATCCAGGGACGCCTACGAGGAGTCAGCGGCTCCCTCTCATCCTGGGCCCAGCGGCTACGCCAGTCCGCAGCCAGCGGAGGTGAGAGCAGGGTCCGCAGCCAGCGGAGGTGAGAGCAGGGTCCAAGGTCAAAGCCAGGACGGATCCTAATGACCCTGACCCAGCCAGTCTCTGGGCCAATCACATCGCATTTTGCTACACCCAGATGGAATCAGATTATTTACTCTGAACGGAAAGATTCCTGGCTCATCAAATTGCCCAAGCAGCCCTGATTTGGAGGATAAATTCAGGAAAGAGGCAGGCAGGCTCTGCTTCATCTACCAATCTGACACTTTGCTGTATACATAACACAAAAATAGTCTCCTAGCCCCAACTGGTGTGGCTCAGTGGATAGAGCGTCGGCCTGTGGACTGAAAGGTCCCAGATTCGATTCCAGTCAAGGACATGTGCCCGAGTTGTGGGCTTGACACCCAGTAGGGGGCGTGCAGGAGGCAGCCGATCATGGTTCTTTCTCATCATTGATGTTTCTATCTCTCTCTCCCTCGACCTTCCTCTCTGCAATCAATAAAAATATATCTATACTAATAAAAGGACAATGTACTAATTAGACCAAATGTGCCTACAGACAAAGCCACGGTGGTGGGGACTGAGGCAGAAGCGGTTAGGGGCGACCAGGCCGGCAGGGGAGGGTGGTTAGGGGTGATCAGGCCGGCAGGCAGGTGAGCAGTTAGGAGCCAGCAGTCTTCGATTGTGAGAGGGATGTCCCGGATTGGAGATGGTGCAGGCCGTGCTGAGGGACTGCTTCCCCGGCCCCCCGTGCACAAATTTCATGCATTGGGCCTCTAGTATATATATAAAATAAATAAATAGAAATAGTGCCCTAGCTGGGTAGCTCAGTTGGTTAGAGCATCGTCCTCATATCCCAAGGTTGTGGGCTCAGGCCCCGGCCAGGGCACAGACAAGCATCAACCAATGAATGTACGAATAAGTGGGACAACAAATTCTCTCCAATCAATTTTTTTTAAAATTGTAATAGAAAAACACCGCGTGTGAAACTTGCGCTTAGGAACTTATCGCTCCAAAGCTCGCTCTTTTTTCTAGGCCATGCTAATGTGAGCAGACCAGGAAGATAAATGGGCTACATAAGCTACACCGGTGACAATCAGCTCTAATCAGCTTGTCCCCGACACACAAAGCCGGATTTATGCTTTAGCACCGGAGCCGCCACAGTCCGAGCTGCTGACGCCAGGAAAAATCCTCGGGCAGAGTGGGATCCTGGGAGATAAGGGAGCGCAGAGGCCGCCTACTGCAATGCTCCCGTAACAGCGAGAAGGCCAGCTCCCAGGCTGCCATCAAAAGAAACGACAGGGAGAGCCCACTGTCCCTCTGCTTATCCGCAAAGAGACGCAGGGGTGAGAAAGTGACCTGTCTCGGGCGGTTAATGCTGTGGAGGAGGAGCAACCAGGTTTTTCTAATCGGCTCAAGCACTGGGATTCTCCATTATATCCTGTCTATTTTCACTTGACACTTGCATCTGACAGATGCTGAAGGTGGGGATGCTTATTCTATTTACACATTCTTCTGTCTCCCCAGCGACAGCTGGGCCTTGGAAGGCCTGGACGTTCTCTTTCCCGAGCTAACACAGTGTCTGTGCAAAGCGGATGCTCAGAAATGTTTGCTGGAAATTATCAGAATGTTACACACTCGATAAGCAATGAGTTGACGGCATAATGAGTAATTCCCCTTTCCTTGCTTAAAATTAGTAACAGTTACCATTCGCTGAATAGCTTATACGTGCCAGACGACGTGCTAAAAGCCGCAGGTGAATGCCTGAGCTCACCTGTTCAGACGGGGTTCATCTCACCCGGAAGTGTGACTAAACTGAGAGGGAAGATCCTGTTTCCTCCTTCCTCTTCCCACTGCTGTCCTTCCCCAGGAACAGGACACATACAGGGAGGGGGAGGGGGACGCGTTGTAGCTCGACCTCAGGAATGCATTCTAGAAGGGGCAGCACTGACCGGCGGGGGCAATGAGCTGCCCCTGGAGGACTCTGGGTAGACTTTCCGTTAGCAGGGACGGGAGGTGATGCAGGGGCCGGGGAGGAGCTGTTAATATATAATCCACCAGGACTGGGGAAGTTCCCTAGGCTCCACCAGCAGGCCTGCAAGTCGGGGGAAAGGGTGCAGTTGGCATGAGCAGCGTGAGCGCCTACAACTCCATCTTTCCTTATTTACAAGGAAACTAGAGGCCCGGTGCATGAATTCATGCACAGGTGGGTTCCCTCGGGGTGGCCCGCGGGGATCGGGCCGAAACCCGCAGTCCAACGCCGCCTGCAGCTCCTTCCTGCCGCTCCCACTCATCCCGGCCCCACTGTGCCTGCCGCGGGCTTGCGCCTAATCAGTCCCGATAGGGAGAGGCTCCCACTGTCACAGCAGTGCTCACCAGCCATGAGCCCTGCATCTGGCGCCCTCCCAAGGGGAGTGGCCTGTGGGATCGGGCTGAAACTGGCTCTCAGACATCCCCCGAGGGGTCCTGGATTGCGAGAGCGTGCAGGCCAGGCTGAGGGACCCCATCAGTGCACGATCAGGCCAGGAAGGGACAGCAGGAGGGCT
Source organism: Myotis lucifugus (assembly GCF_000147115.1). Taxonomy (NCBI): domain Eukaryota; kingdom Metazoa; phylum Chordata; class Mammalia; order Chiroptera; family Vespertilionidae; genus Myotis; species Myotis lucifugus. The sequence goes on along the minus strand of NW_005875805.1, from coordinate 6,899 downwards.
CCGGGGCATGTCCGGCCCATCTCACTCAGTCCCAATCGGCCGGACCCCAGCAGCAAGCTAACCTACCGGTCAGAGCGTCTGCCCCCTGGTGGTCAGTGCACATCAGAGCTACTGGTCGACTAGTCAACTGTCTGCCCCCTGGTGGTCAGTGCACGTCATAGCGAGCAGTTGAGCAGCCTTAGCATATCATTAACATATTATGCTTTGATTGGCTGTTCGGTTCCTCTGCCATTTGGTCTATTTGCATATTACCCTTTTATTATATAAGAAGATGCCTACCTCATTCTCTTCAAATGCCTGCAACCTTGCTTCTTGGAAACACAGAAGAGCTGTGTTACGGTGGCGTGCACCTGGTCTACGGATGCAGGACAGAGTGCACCTTTGGTGCCTAAACATCTGGCAAAGTACAAGACTGGGTAACAGAAGTTCTAGTAGCAAAGACAGTAGCCCCCCACTCCTGTGAGCCTGGGACCCCGTTCCTTGCCACCCCGACAGATGACGGATTTTGGAGGTTATGGTGTCACACTGGGAGGGGGATAAAGCTGTGCTGGGGGTTCTTTGCAAGCACTTAAATCTTAGCCCCAATATCCGCCTCTGAGGCAGGTTTGAGGCCTCACACAACGGTCCTCTTAGCTGCGCTTGCCCTCAGCTCTGCGACTGCTCAGTCATTAAACCGCCCAAGCAGCTGCTGGCCAGGGAACAGCACGTGTAAAGGCCCAGCAGCAGAGAAGGCAAAGGGGAGCGGGAAACTGGGAGACGTTCGGAGTGGCTGGAAGTGGGGGAGCAGAGAGATGCCAAAGTAGAAAAATAAGCAGGACCCACCCAGGAACAGCCCGGTGAAGGCGTGTTTACTTCCGCCGAAGGCCGGCAGGAAGTCACTGAAAGGCTTCCACGGGGGAGGGAGGGGTCGGGTGTGTGCGTTAGAAATCTTGTCTCCATTACGAGCAGATAATGGATGGAGAGGAAGGAGAGGAGGCAAGACCTGGGAAGGAAGGGCACTCAGGAGGCTGCGGCCATAGCCAGACAAGAGAAGCTGGCGGCTGACGGCAGTAGCAGCAGTGGGGTGGGCAGGAGTGGACGGGTTCAGTAAATAATCGGGAGATACAATCATCAGGACTGCCCTGGCCGGTTTGGCTCAGTGGGTAGAGCGTCGGCCTGTGGACTGAAGGGTCCCGGGTTTGATCCCGGTCAAGGGCACGTGCCCGGGTTGTGGGCTCGATCCCCAATAGGGGGCATGCAAGAGGCAGCTGATCAATGATTCTCTCTCATCATTAATGTTTCTGTCTCTCTCTCCCTCTCCATTCCTCTCTGAAATAAATAAAAATATATTTTAAAAAATAATAACATAAAATGAAATCATCAGGACTTGGCAGCAGACCACACGGGGGGATGAGAGAGAGGAGTCGGTGATGATCTCCAGGTTTCTGGCCCGGTCAGCTGGGTGGCGTGCTACCGCGCACTAAGAGACACACGAGTAGGTTCAGGGGGATATGATTCTGTTTGGAACACACTGTATCTGAGATGCCCACAGAGCATCCAGGTAGAGATGTCCAGAAGGGAACGGACAGGCCTGAACGGGAGACCTAAAAGCTTGTTAGCATGAATGAGAATGTGATCATTACTATACAGACCAGAATTGAAGCCACGGGAAATAATAAAACTATTCAGGGGAGCCCTAGCAGGTTGGGCTCAGTGGACAGAGCACTGGCCCCCGGACTGAGGGTCCCGGGTTCGATTCCGGTCAAGGACATGTACCTCAATCCCGGCTCCCTTCCCAGCCCTGGACGGGGCTCGTGTGGGAGACAAACAATCGATGTGTCTCTCTCACATTGATGTTTCTCTCTCTGTCTCTTCCCCTCCCTTCTACTCTCTCTAAAAATCAATGGGAAAAAAATACCCTTGGGTGAGGATTAGCGACAACAAAAAATTATTCGGGGAAAATGGGTAACTCAACCTGTAAGGTTAGGGCAAGAGTTTTTTTTTTATTAAACATATTTTATTGATTTTTTACGGAGAGGAAGGGAGAGGGATAGAGAGTCAGAAACATCAATCAGCTGCCTCCTGCACGCCCCCTATTGGGGAGGTGCCCGCAACCCAGGTACATGCCCTTGACCGGAATTGAACCTGGGACCCTTCAGTCCGCAGGCCAATGCTCTATCCACTGAGCCACACCAGCCTGGGCAGGGCAAGAGTCTTCATACCCTACTAGCTTATTATTATAGCTGACTCTCACGGCTTACAGAGGGCACCCCAAGTCAGGCAATGTGGGTGTCGTGGGATACAAGTAGAACACAAATTTGTCCCGACAGGGAAAGCGACCCCCGAAGACCCAAACATCACCCGCGGCTCAGAGGTCTAAGAACTCATCACAGTCTCCCAGCACCTAGCATGTCAATCCTGGTACCGCGTGCTCACCTGTCGACAAGGCCTCCTCCCGAGCCTCGTCCTCACCGGGCTGATGAATATTCCAGGACGTTTTGGGAAGCACAGCAATCTCCTCGGGCGATGCCAACCTCACCATGTCCATGTGGCTGCTCTGGAACCGGTACCGGGGGATGAAGCAGGTCTTGCCGCGGCGGAAGATGTCCTTGATGATCTCGTCGGTCTCGATTTCGTCCTGCATGCTCAGGAAGATGGAGATTCGCTGGGACTTCTGGTACTGACTGTGCGCGATCACCTGCGTGGGAAACCAAGGCCATGGTGTTTGCCAAGATTACACTTAAAAATCAGTGACTCCCCTTAACAGTTTCAACATTTTCTCCCATGTTCTTCAACTTCTTTCTTTTTTTAAAATATATTTTATTGATTTTTTACAGGGAGGAAGGGAGAGGCATAGAGAGCCAGAAACATTGATGAGAAAGAAACATCGATCTGGTGCCTTCTGCACATCTCCTACTAGGGATGTGCCTACAACCAAGGTACATGCCCTTGACCGGAATCGAACCGGGGACCCTTCAGTCCGCAGGCCGGCGCTCTATCCACTGAGCCAAACCGATCAGGGCTTCTTCAACTTCTTTATCCAAAAACAAAAGCAGAGCGCTACAGTGGGGTCCTGAACCCTAAATTTTGGCTCTCAACCCAACACTTACTTTTCTCATCTCTTCACACCTCTCTGGCTCACCTACTTTCGTAGGTATGAAAACTCATTATAAAGTCACTGTGGGGCCTGGCCGGTGTGGCTCAGTGGTTGAGCATTGACCTATGAACCAGGAGGTCACAGTTGATTCCAGGTCAAGTGCACATGCCTGGGTTGCCAGCTTGATCCCCTGTGGGGGGGCCTGCAGGAGGCATCCAATCAATGATTCTCTCTCATCACTGATGTTTCTATCTCTCTCTCCCTCTCCCTTCCTCTCTAAAATCAATAAAAGTATTGATTAAAAAAATAATAAAAATAATAAATAATAAAAATAAGTCACCGTGGGACCCTGCTGTTCATTGAGAGAACTCCAGGCTGGATCTCCACCGGCCCATTCTTCTCGCACACTTGCCCTCGAGTCTCTGCATCATTTTAACCCCGAACCTTGGCTCCCACAACTTCTTCAGCCTGTGCCTTGTCGGGTGTCGCTCCTAAATTCTCCCCATTTATTTTTTTTAAATACATTTTTATTGACTTCAGGGAGGAAGGGAGAGGGAAAGATAGAAACATCCAAGATGAGAGAGAATCACTGATTGGCTGCCTCTTGCATGCCCCCTACTGGGGATCGAGCCCGAAACCCAGGCATGTGCCTTTGACCGGAATCGAACCCGGGACCTTTCAGTCCACAGGCTGACGCTGAAGCACTGAGCCAAACCAGCGAGGGCTAAATTCTCCCCATTTAAGCCCAACCCAATCCCTAACCTTTCCTGACTTCTGTCCAGCCCTTCCACCCACAGGTAACATGTGCTTTTCACATGCATGCATTGTCAGGAGCTGATGACTATTTCTTGTGCCCTCGCTGTAGGATTCTAACCGGTCTGCCAGCTCCCAGGAGGCAGGGAACCTGCCTTATAATCCCCTCAGCTCTCACTTCCTTCCTGTTTCCTAAAACTCTTCTGTTCAAATGAACGTGAAAAATGTTCACCGAGATGGGGGTGGGGGTCCTGGGAGAGGCAAAGTCCCCCTACAAGCAAGTGCCACGTTCATGAGAAGGCAGACACGGGTGGGAGAATTCCCTCCATATTCAGTTTATTTATTTTTAATATATTTTATTGATTTTTTACAGAGAGGGAGAGGGATAGAGAGCTAGAAACATCGATGAGAGAGAAACACCGATCAGCTGCCTCCTGCACACTCCCTACTGGGGATGTGCCCGCAACCCAGGTACATGTCCTTGACCAGAATCGAACCCGGGACCCTTCAGTCCGCAGGCCGACGCTCTATCCACTGAGCCACACCGGCTAGGGCCTCCATATTCAGTTTAATTGATCATCGGGCAGGAGAAGGGGGCTGAGCTCTGCTTCACGGAAAAGTTAATCTCAGGCCCTAACCGGTTTGGCTCAGTGGATAGAGCGTCGGCCTGTGGACTGAAGGGTCCCAGGTTCGATTCCGGCCAAGGGCATGTACCTTGGTTGCGGGCACATCCCCAGTAGGAGGCGTGCAGGAGGCAGCTGATCGATGTTTCTAACTCTCTATTCCTCTCCCTTCCTCTCTGTAAAAAAATCAATAATATATATATATTTTTAAAAAGTTAATCTCAGAACTTCCCCAGACTCAGAGGTAGCTCTTAGCTCCCTTTCTTTCCCTCCTTTTTCTGTTCTCCCTGGTTCTGCAAGCTAAGGAGAAAAAGACACCGCAAACGTGGCTTATAGGGATGACTGGTAGCAAGACACGGGTTCAGAAAGGCAAGTTTTCCTGATAAAAGGGGGACACACAGAAGTTAAATAAGCAGAGCACCCCAAACCCTGGCTAAGGAAGGAAATCAACTCCATCGTCTGAGAAGCTACAAAGCTTTTAGGCTGAAACAGGCAAAGCAACTGTAAAAGAAATTCAGACCTAGGACGGCAGACTGGGAGGTTGTGGCACCCAGGAACACCCGAGAAAGTTACGCGCCTTTTTTGTGCTCTTAAAGGCAAATGTAGAAAATCAAGAGCTGAATACGTAGTCATGAACATCAGTTAAAATTCAGTGGGAGTTCTGGCTTGTGTGGGTCCGTGGATAGAGCGTCGGCCTGCAGACTGAAGGGTCCCGGGTTCGATTCCTGGTCAGGGCACATGCCCGGGTTGTGGGCTCGATCCCCAGTAGAGGGCGTGCAGGAGGCAGCTGGCCCATGATTTGCTCTCATCATTGATGTTTCTCTCTTGTTCCCTCTCCCTTCCTCTCTGAAATCAATAAAAGTATATTTTTAAAAAAAAGAAATTCTTATGGCCTAATTCCAGGGGACATCCAGGAAAAGAACACCCCTGCTAGTCTCTTAGCATGGCACTGGTGTCTCCGTCAGACAGGATGTTCGGGCCGTCACACCATTGCTTTATCTGAAAACAAACCTACTGAACTATGAATGGTGCCAGGTGGTTGTAGACTTACGGGGTGAGCCCTTCACAAGTCATATAACGTCTATATAAACTGTGTTATACACCTGAAAAGAATATAAACTAGTGGCCCGGTGCACAAATTCGTGCTCATTGAAAGGAAATTAATTAGAAGAAATATTTAATACTAAATATTTTAATACTACGAAAATTTGTGCACTCAGGGGGGTCCCTGAGCCCAGCCTGCACCCTCTTGCAGTCGGGGACCCTTCGGGGGATGTCCACCTGCTGAGGCACACTCCCTGGGGGATCGAGCCTAAGCTGGCAGTCAGACATCCCTCTGGCAGCCCGGGAGCCCTCCTCCTTAGTGCTGCAGAGGAGGCGGGAGAGACTCCCACCACGGCCGCTGCGCTGGCCAGCAGTGAGCCAGCTTCTGGCTTAGCGGCGCTCCCCCTGTGGAAGCGCACTGACCACCAGGGGGCAGTTCCAGCATTGACCGGCTGCCCCCTGGTGGTCAGTGCTCATCATAGCGGCCAGTCATTCTGCTGTTAGGGTCAATTTGCATATTAGCCTTTTATTATATAGGATTGCTATTCGCCCTTTATAATAGAAGCGTCAACCAAATTCATGATCAACCATGACAGATGGAAACACAGGCGTGCGGTTGGCACCAGCGAGAGCTTTAATATGTATTGCACATTCGCGAGTCGACATAGCCTTTTATAGATATAGATAAACTTGCTTAATTTGACCTGCTTTCTGATGTAGCTAAACTTTTTCCAGCCCAGTGAGGCACCCCAACTTCTCTTTCAGGTAATTGTCAGCAACACAGCAGTAAATACCAACATGAAGCAGATTATTATTGTAGATCATGCAGCGGGAACAAAGGGTAAAATATTTAACTGCAGCCGTGTCTGACTATAATCTTCGCAGTGAGAAAACCATAAGTTATTTTCAATGTCCACCATTTCTTACTTTTGTTCAGTCAGGTCAAGTTCCTAAGCTTTCTAAATCTGTTTCCCAGCTAATGGAAAGACAATAGGGTTCCACCGAGTCTCCTACCTACCTGCTCCATGAGGATCACATGAGAGGAGGCAGGGAAAGCGCTTCACAGACATTTGGTTAAAGTGTGAAATGTGTGCACCTGGCTATGAAGCAAGTTGGGTTCCTGGGCTGACAAAACTGCAAGGAGGCTAGTCGCCAGGGAGAGGAAGCCGGGCGTTGCTACGTGATGTCATTACCCGGACGAACACTTAGCATATTAGCCTTTTATATATATAGATGGTCTGTCGCTAGGGAGGGGAAGCCGGGCGTTGCTATGTGATGTCATTACCCAACACCCACAGCCACCGTTTTCAGGCTGACCATGGGGTCTTGGTGGCATTAGCTGAGATTGGTTGGGCCATCACTCCGGGGCGGTGGTGGGGCCTGTGTCCCACTGGGGGGGGGGG
>NW_005875804.1:0-11209 GCF_000147115.1 Myotis lucifugus | reverse complement strand
ATGATGAAGTGATGTAAGCAGTTTTTAATATCCCTTTTGGCCATTTGTATGCCTTCTTTGGGAAAAATGCCTATCCAGATTCTCTGCCCATTTTTAAATCAGATTGTGTCGTGTGTGTGTGTGTGTGTGTGTGTGTGTGTGTGTGTGTGTGTGTGTTGTTAGTTTGGTTGGTTTTTCCTATTTAGTTGTCTGAGTTCTTCATATATTTTGGATATTAACCTCTTGTCAGATATATGGTTTGCAAATATTATTCTCCTAAATATTTGTCTTTTCATTTTGCTGGTGGTTTTCTTTGCTGTGCAGAAGCTTTTTAGCTTACTCTAGTACAGTGGTTCTCAACCTTCTGGCCCTTTAAATACAGTTCCTCATGTTGTGACCCAACCATAAAATTATTTTCATTGCTACTTCATAACTGTAATGTTGCTACTGTTATGAATCATAATGTAAATATCTGATATGCAGGATGGACTTAGGCGACCCCTTTGAAAGGGTCTTTCGACCGCCAAAGGGGTCGCGACCCACAGGTTGAGAAGCGCTGCTCTAGTACCACGTGTTTATTTTTGCTTTCGTTGCCTTTATTTTTGGTATTAAATAAAAACCATCATTGTCAGTATCCATGTCAAGAAGTATTCTGCCCATGTTTTCTTCTAGAAATATTATGGTTTCAGGCCTTATATTCAAGACTTTAATCCATGTTGAGTTAATTGTTTTGAATGGTGTAAGATAGCAATGCAGTTTCATTCTTTAAGGATTTCTTTTAGAACTTGGAAAAATTAGAGCACTTTTGGAAAACTATGTATTGTTCTGGTACAAAATGTAAGAGAGTTATTGACAAACTGAAATGGGTTCATAAGTGGCAGGCCTGACTAATTAAGAGACCAGATCAATTTTGTTTTTATATTAATGAATAACTTGAGTTCTGTAAATTAACAAAAATTGACTGTAGAAATAAATTTTTGACTCTGGGAAATGCCATGTTGAGAAAACACACAAAGAAGAAAAAATATATGTATTCTCCCACCCCCACCCCCACCCCCACCAAAAAAAAAAGTGCTTATTGAGGAAGAAAAAAGATGGGAATAACTTTCTAACTTTAAATATCTGAATAGTAGCATGGAGTTGTGTACTGTGAAAGATAATATTTATTCTCTTTAGGGGTAAATGATATGATAAATATCACAGAAAGTTAGGTTTTGAGTCAATATGATTAATTTGACAAGTTGAGTTGTAAAATTTTCATCACTGAAATATTTAAGAACTATGCACATTTGGGTGAACAAGAACTTGGGGATTTTCAGAATCCTTTTTCTAGAATGTTGCTTGTGATCAATGGCATATCTAGTTATCCTCTAGCATAATTTCCAAATTTCAGATGGTTGATTCCTAGGGCTTGGTTTTGTGTTAACGTTTTCTTCTGATAATACTCAAAATACTTTTCCTGCTCTGTTGAACATTCTGAGCCGTCCTCTTACTTCCCCCCAAATAGCGAGTGCAGGCTCAAACTTTTTATTTTATATTACTTAAATGAGCCATACTTTGGAAGAAAATGAAATAGAAAGAATTTTCATTATATATTGAGTTCTAAAATATATCCATTTTTTTAAATTTGCCACTTTGATAAATTATATTTTCAGCATTGTTTTCTTCCACTTATACAATTATTAGACAGTTGGTTTTCAGCATTGAAGTGTTTTATGAGTATTGACTAATATTTACGGAGTAAATCCCTGTATGGGACTACTCTTTCAAACTTGGCTATTGAGGCAAGGTTTTGTGTCTGTCTTAAACTATAAGTTCTTAATTTAAAACTGAAAATACTTTAAGACTGTAAACTCTTTATGCACATGCAAACACACAGACATACATACCTATCTATATATTTTTCTTAGAGATTCAGAACTGGTCCACCATCAGATAGCCTCACTGGATTCAGGGTATGGTTAACCGAAATAAATGTTTTGTATGAAAAACTAGGAATTTGCGAAAGTGCACCTCTTAATCATTTCCTGCCAAGTTTGGGTTTACCTTTACATATGTTGTTAAATATAGGAAATGACTAATATGTGAGGGGTAATTTGGAAAGATCTTAGTTCCCAGAGTTTTTTTATTTGGCAGACATCACACAGAATAATCACCTGAAATTGCTATTTCACTTACAGAAAATAGATTTCCCAGTGACTCCTTTTCTTCAGTTTCTGCCAGGATTTAATGGAAATCTCCCTGTTATCTCTGAATAGAAATATATTCAAAGACACTAATCCTATAAAGCTTTCCCATTAAATGAATATTTCATCAGCAAAATTACTCAGGACCATATTTCCAGATCTGGCTTATCTCCTTTGTGCATAAGTTGTTGCTCAAAGTAATGGCAGCAACACAGCTTCTAAAGTTTACTGTAACGCTTTCAAGCTGATCCTAAAACATCACATAGTTCAAACATTTGGAACAATAATTGGAGATATGAATATCCTCTACCCTTTAAGGGCACCACCTGGGGTACCAGTGTTCTAGATGTCTATGAATGAAGTGTCCAGATGCCTTTCCTGGGCTGCAGGGAGAGTCCACTGCCTCCTTATTAGTGACATGACATTGCTGATCATCTCAAACCTGTAGCACACTTCTCAATCTTCCCTAGAAATTTCCCCATGAGTTTTCAGAAAGAGATGTAAATATTCTGAAGAAAAATATGCAAATATCAGATCCAGTTTGCCAGAAGCACAATGAAAAGAACCTGGAACTCACACATCAGTATACATTTGACATTTATGTGTCAGTATGTAGCTAACGAACGTAGAGGCAAAGGTGATGTAATGCTTATCTCTGGCCCAGCAGGGCCCAGGGAAAGGTTTAATTTTGGTTATTTATGCTGCTCAACTCCTGAAGAGAAATGCACTCTCTTGGAAAAATAGAAACATTATTAAAAAGCAAGTGAGTGACGAATCCTCAGGAAAGCAGCTTCACTGTCCTTCCTGTCTCAGACTGGAACTACTTCCCAATAACATGGGAAGTTCCTACTAAAATATCAGTTCTGCTGTCAATCAACCTGGGTCTAAAGGCTTTTCAAAGGTTGTCATTTCATTCCTGCAAAAATATTATCCATCTCTTCTATTCGGTGGACATTTGAAGGTTATTGTTGTATTGCTTTGGAGAAAGCTATATTAAAAATGGAAGCAGTGGCCGAATGGGTTAGGTTTGGAATAAGCCAATATTTGATAAGTCAAAGGGTCTTTTCAAATTAATATGTTATGCAGCTTTGTATCAGAGGGAGAATTCCCAACTCACTTTCTTAATTCCACTCCTAAAGTCACTGCCTCATTTTGCACCCCACCACTTTCCTTAAGTATGAAGAGCAAGAGTATCTTGGCAGAGTCATAAATCAGGCCTATTGAAAATATACAAAATGTGTGTGTGTCTGTGTACATGTGAGTGTGTGTTCTTAATTAATATGCTCTTTAGTTTTCAGTTGTAGACCATGATCTTTGTTCAAATAGTGCTTTTCCAAAAATATTCACATACTGAAAAAATCAACTTTAAGAAGAAATTTCTTTCCCAACATGCTCAATTGTCAGTTGTTTTATTTTAATTGTGAGAGATGATAAAATAGTTAGTAATGTAAATTGCTTATGTAACTGTTTAAAGCAAATTCCCATTTTACTCAATTCTATTTGAAGTATTTGCTTTGTAAGTAAGTGGGTGATAGTCTGGCAATATGATACCTAATTCAATAATTTTATTTTGTATTCTCTGTACAAACATTTTTATTATACTGTGGCTAAGTAAATTGCACTATTATATATGCAAAGCAGATTTTTTAGGTTATTCAATAAATTATTTGGACTATAGTTCAGTGCAATAATATTTTTTTTCAATAAAAAGCTTAATGGTATTTAGAGTGTTGGTCATGTATTTCTAACACAAAGCATACCAAAATATAAGAAAAGAGAAATATGGTATGGAAATATTCTGTATTTTACACTGCTGAATTTAAAATGCATTTAACAGTTTATTTATTACTGTATATATTTATATTATATATTTAAAGGCTGGTATTTCTTAAACTATTTCTTAAAATTTTAGTGTTATAAAATAAAGTTGTTTCCTCAAACTGAAAATAAATATGAATTTAAAAGTTCTATAGATGTATTCTTTATTGAAATCTATTATGCATACATTGTGTACAGTCTTTCCTTTTCTATTTGTTTGTTTGCTTTTAAAAGTGTGATCTCATACTTTGTAATACTCTACCAAAGCTCTATAAAGTTTTCAGAATGTATTCTGTAACTGATAATATAATATGCACATGGTGACAGTCTTCCCATTTATAGTATTTTTAATGTAAAACTGTGAAAATACTTTCATTGCTAAGGACTCAACTCACCAGGAAATCTCTTTATTCAGGAGTGACCAATAATATGGGAATATGACTTGAGACTTCACTTAACTGTCACTCGTCACTTTATTTTCTTCTTTTGACGCTAGGACACTATGTACTTTGATTTTCCTTAAGTAGGAACCGGTTTCTTCTTTGCAGCTTATTTCCCCCCAGAGCTTCCTTATGCTCCCAACCTTTAAATGTCAAGTACTTAGACATCATCTTGTCTCTCCTTTACTAGTACAGGGTGGGGCAAAAGTAGATTTACAGTTGTGAGTACAGGAAACACAGAATTTATTCTTATGTTATTATTTATTACTAGAGGCCCGATGCACAAAAATTTGTGCACTCGGGGGGGGGGGGTCCCTCAGCCCGGCCTGTGCCCTCTCGCAGTCTGGGACCCCTCGGGGATGACCACCTACTGGCTTAGGCCCGCTCCCTGGGGGATTGGGCCTAAGCTGGCAATCAGACATTCCTCTGGCAGCCCGGCAGCCCTTGGGGGATGTCCACTTGCCAGCGGGGAGCAGGCCTAAGCTGCAGTCGGACATCCTTAGCGCTGCTGAGGAGGCGGGAGAGGCTCCCACCACCACCGCTGTACTGGCAGCCATCAGCCTGGCTTGTGGCTAAGCAGAGCTCCCCCTGTGGGAGCGCACTGACCACCAGGGGCCAGCTCCTGCATTGAGCGTCTGCCCCCTGGTGGTCAGTGTGTGTCATAGTGACCAGTCATTCCCAGTCGTTCTGCTGTTAGGGTCAGTTTGCATATTACCCTTTTAATATATAGGATAGAGGCCTGGTGCATGGGTGGGGGCCGGCTGGTTTGCCCTGAAGGGTGTCCCGGATCAGGGTGGGGGTCCCGCTTGGGTGCCTGGCCAGCCTGGGTGAGGGGCTGATGGCTGTTTGCAGGGTGGTCACACCCCATTCAGGGTGGGGGTCCCCACTGGGATGCCTGGCCAGTCTGGGTGAGGGGCTGAGGGCTGTTTTCAGGCTGGCCAAGCCCGTCGGCGACGGAAGCTCCCAGCCTCTCCTTTTTTTTTATTTTTTATTCTGGGATTTATTTACCTTCTTTAATTGAAACTTTGTTGCCTTCAGTGGAGCTGAGAGACATCTCCTGCTCACTCCAGCTCTGTGGCCACGGCTGGCTGAAAGCAGGTATCTTGGGTTTATTTACCGTCTATAATTGAAACTTTGTTGCTTTTGAGTGGAGCTGGGAGCCGGCGGCAGGCTGGCTTCCTCCATCACTGGAGCAAGCAAGCCTCCTGCTCGCTTCAGCTCCGTGGCTGCCGGCCGCCATCTTGGTTGGGTTAATTTGCATACAGTCGCTCTGATTGGCTGGTGGGCGTGGCTTAAGGCATAGCGAAGGTACAGCCAATTTGCATGTTTGTCTTTTATTAGATTAGAAGGTATTATTTTCCACAGGAACAACTGTAAACCTACTTTCGTCCCAACCTATACACAGTCAGTCTTATTTAGTACCAGCCCTTTAAGAATCTTTTATGCATTGATGATTCTCAACTGTATACCTTCAGCTATGATTTCCTTCAACCTCTGCACGTGTTTGTTCAATAGCTCACTCAAAACCTTCATTGAATGTCTACTAGTCATTAGGAACTTAATGTTCAAAAAAGAGCTTTTGACTTGATTCCATAAACCTTCCTTCCCCAGTGCTCCACGTCTCACTAAAGAGCTCCATCAGACCCGTTCCTCACGTTAAACTCTTGAATGTCCTTTTGGGTTTCATTCTCTCTCATATCCCACAACCTTATTACTAACTTATCAGCATGTCCTGCCAATTCTACCTTCACAATATTCCAAAACTAACCTCTTATCATGATTCCCATTGCTACCCTCTTAGTACATTCCATCATTTTCTCTCACCTGTAATATAGCAAGAACCTCCTACCTGGTCTCCCGTTTCTAGAGCCTAATCCACAGAAAGGAGACAGAGTGCTAGTCTAAAAATATAAAGCTCTTAAGTAATTTCATATTGTTTTTAGAATGCAATCCAATGTTCTCACAACAGCCTTTAACATCCAATTTCATCCCACCTCTGACTATCTCTACCACTTCCTCTTCCATTGTCTCTTTATCACTCTGGTGAAGTAAAGCATTCATTTCCCATGCAGAGCCTTTGCATTTGCTGTTTTCTTTGAGAGAATGCTCTTTCCTCAGGTACTCTCATGATTCTTTCCCTCCTCATTCAGGGGTTTTTACAGGGTCTCCTCCTCAGAGAGACCTTTCTTAACTACCCAATCTAAAAGAATATCTACATTACAATTGATAACATTAACCTTGAATTGTTTCTTACAATTAAAGATCTATTTTATTATACACTTATTTATATATCTGTGTTTATATATATTTAAAATTTTTCTTCCTAAAAATAAACTACTTGAGAGGAAAATTTAATGGGAACAGAATTTTTTCCTCTCTTGTTCAATACATTTTTTTTACAAAAAATATCTTTGAATCACACTGGAAACATAGTAAGCACTCTATAAACATTTGTTGAGTAAGTAAAGAATGCATGAGTCCAATAAGATTCTTGCCTTGTTGGTTGATTTGAGGCAATGTTATTTGTGCAACATCTGATGCAATTTATTAAATAAATTACAATTTGGAAATTAAAACTTATATTTTCAACCAACGAGTAGATGTGGGGGGAAAATCCTTCTTGATTAATTGATAAAATATTGGTTGAACTTGAGGTGTTGGTTATTTATTTTAATTTTTAAATTATCCATCCAGGATGTATTTCCTTGAAGATGTAAAATTTATACACATACAGAAAGTGTTGATAGATATTTTAAATTTTACATTGCTTTGTATAAGTATTTATCATATGACCTCTATAAATTCAGGGATTGTGTTTGATCCTGTTGGTTAGAGGCCAAATAACCAATATCTCTTGGGTGCATATATCTGCTCTACATGTAACACTCCCACTGATCTCTACAAGTGGTAGGACAAGCTAGGAATTCCCTGGAGAGTGATTTCTTCAATCATTCAATTAATATATATTAAGTTTAAGAACGGTCAAAAAGCTCTTAGGAAGCTTATGTTTTAGAGAAGGAGGAAGAGAACAAAAATAAATAAATTCTGTTAGGATACATAATAATAAGTGCAAAAGAAGTTAATGGCAGTCTGCATAATGGAAGAGCCTGCATTTGTACCCGGGTCTCTGTTTTGTTTCCCAAACAATGTTTATTCTGTTGCACAAAAAGTTACGATAGAAACTATCTGACTAACTAATGATGCTTGTCTGTTTGATTGCTTCTTTCAAAGAAAGAAGGTGAGTTAAGGAAAACCCATCTCTTTTGAATGTCCTGCAGAGAATCTTTGTGAAATATACCCTCGTGTTATCCATGTGAAGCATATCTTAATTTTGAGACTAGGATATTGTGATTACACTAGTGCAAAATCTGTTGCTATTGAATAATTTAAAATGTGATGGATAGATAATAATGCCATATGAACTGGTAAATATTTATATAGACATGATGATTGCGCTATGGATAGATGTCCACTGCTTTCGTCAGCAACAAATGTATGTCCAGAAATGGAAAAAAAATTCTAATTTCTGAGAATAACAAGTGAAATTGTCTTTTGAGATCTCTGTTTTAGGAAAGCAGTTTTGTATGAGGCAAAATTCTAGCTTTTGGCAAACTCTCCAGAGAAAATTCTCATTTCATTAAGAGGATAGGCACTCCAGGATGTGTTGCCTTTCAGTTTAGCTGGTTGCTGTATTAAATAAGGTATGATTATTTCTCATGTCTTTTACATGCAGCCATTTCCTTGTATAATGTAGGCTAGCAGCCCTTGGCTGGGCTTTTGTTGTTGTTTGTTATCCCAATTGTTTTATTTTTCCTCACAAACTTGTGTATTAACCCGGATTTCTTTTTACCCTAAACCTATGAATAGAATTAAATAGCAAAGGCACCCTATTTGAAAACATGATCTACCTGGGAAAGGTCTCTTCCTGATTTCTGATTGGTTGTCTTTGCCAATGAAAAATAAATTTATTATCAATAAAGTCTGGGTGATACATGAGACATTTGGCAACATGGTTACAGGCAAAACTGTCTTTGAGTCCAGATCCAGTGCTTCTACTTGGATGTCATAGTTTGAATTGCAGCACCAGCCTTCCTTTCTTTGCTTCAAATTGAGTGGTCCCACTGGGGGCAGCCTGGAGCTGGTTCTGTCACTGCTTATAGAGATGTTTCAGTGCTTCAGGCTGAATTCTGGCATGTTCTTGAAGTGTTACAACTGTCCATCCTGGCCTCTTCTCCTTCTGTTTCTTAGATATTCTGCTCATCAATTTTTTCCCCACATGTCGGTCCTGTCAAGGTTGAGTTTGCACAATCATTGTGTCAAATTGGAAGAAGCAAGTGCCTCCTGAGTCCTGACCAGTGAGATTTGGTTTTGCCTGCTGAGCTTGTATGGGTAGTTTTTTCATGAGAATTTCTAAAGGGCTGTGACAATAAACAACGTTTATTTTCATATAGTGAAAGTGGGACTGCACATTAGGTTGATTACTTTGATCTTGATGTATGATATAGTGCCAGTGATAATGTTTAATCAGGTGCCAAACTGAGGGGTCTATCATTAATGAAGATTTTAGAGAGAACAGCATTTAAATATTTTCAGAGTTGTGAGCTAATCTACAAGTTGCCAGTGTTTTTCTTGTTCCCTCAATCAAGATGTGCAAATATACAGCAGGAAAGTTAACCATAGTTGACTAGCAGGTTAGATGAAAGAGTCATAATCTAATTGTCTCATCTTGATGCACAAGAATGATAAAGACATTACATGGCTATGCTTCTGATTTTCACACTACTTTTTTTTAACTTACTATTATCACTCTTTCTTTTATGCAACATTGTTTCTTAAATAGAATTTAAATTACACAGAAAATTACATGGAGTGAATATACCATAATTTAGACAACCATTCCCCATTTTATTGTTATTTAAACTCTCCCTCAGCTTTTTGCTAAAATAAATGATGCTTTACTGAACATTTTTATAGATGTAGTTTTTCTCTTATCATTGCTGATAGAAGTTTAGTTATTGGAAATATGGATTAAAGTACACACATATTAATTTTTTAATACACTGCCAAATTGCATTCCAGTGAGTTTTATGAAGTTCAAAATACATTAAAAACCTTGACAGTAATGTGCTAAAATTCATTGAACTTTTCTTCTGCCAATTATTAATTATTATTACTGCTGCTATTGTATTATTCCATCTATACTATTAGTATGCCACAATCATATAATAACTTAAGATAAGTGTATGGCATGTTCTTTTTTTAATAAATTTTAATTTTATTTGTTTTTCTAGTTTTATTGAGATATAATTGACATTATAGCAAGTACTGTGTGGTTTTTAATTTTCTTTTCTTTTTAGATTCCACATAAAAGTGAGAGCATACAGTATTTGTCTTTCTCTTTCTGACTTATTTGAGGGAAAAATGCCCTCAAATTTCATCCCATATTGTTGCAAATGATAGGATTTTTCTTTTTTTATCACTGAGTGATAAATATTCCATGTGTGTATAGGTACCTACCTATATCTACATATGTATATAGATATATATCACTTTTATTTGTCCATCCATTAGTGGATGTTAAGTTGCTTCCATGTCTTGGCTATTGTAAATAATGCTGCTATGAAAATGGGGGTATAGATGTCTTTTCAACATAGTATTTGGTTTCCTTCATATATATTCCCAGAAGTGAAATTGCTGTATCATACTATAGTTTTATTTTTAATTTTTTGAGAAACTTCCATATGTTTTCTATAGTGGTTGTATCAATTTACAATGCCAACAACAGTGCACAAGGGTTCCCTTTTCTCCACATCCTGGCCAGTACTAGCTGGCTGTTGATTTATTGATGATAACCATTCTGATAATTGTGAGGTGACATCTCAGTCTGGTTTTGATATGTTTCCCTAGTGATTAGTGGTATTAAGCACCATTTAATGTACCTGTTGGGCATCTGTATATTTTCTTTAGAAAATGTCCAATCAGGTCCTTTGCCCATGTTTTAATTTTAAAAATTGGTTGTTGAATTGTATAAGTTATTTATGTATTTTTATATTAACCCCTTATCAGATATATGATTTGCAAATATATTTTCCCATTTTGTAGGCTGTCTTTTCATTTTGTTGATAATTTATTTTGCTGCAAAGAAGCTTCTTAGTTTTTTAGTTTTATGTAGTCCCACTTGCTTATTTTTTATTTTATTTTGTTGCTTGTGCTTTAGGTGCCATATCTAAAATTCATTGCTGAAACCCATGTCAGGAGCTTTATTCCCATGTTTTCTTCTAGGAATTTCTTGATTTCAGGTCCCACAGTCTTTAATGAACTTTGAGTTAATTTTTGTGAAGGTATAAATAAGGATCTAGTTTTATTCTTTTCCATGTAAATATACAGTTTTCTCACTTATTGAAGAAACTCTTTTCTCCATTGATTATTCTTGACACCCTTGACAAATATTAGCTGAACTTATGGTTTTATTTCTGGACTCTTGATTCTGTTCCATTGATCTATGTTTCTATTTTTATCCCAAATACCATAGTGTTTTGATTATTATAGTTTTATAATATAACTTGATATCAGTAAGTGTGATGTTTCCTGCTTTCTTCTTCTTTCTCATGATTGCTTTCACTATTTGGAGTCTTTTGTGGATCCAAACAATACTATACATTTTAGGGTTGTCTTCCTATTTCTCTAGAAAACGCCATTGGAAATCTTGATGGGAAATGCATTGACTCTCTAGTTGGCTTTGGGTGATATGGACATTTAAACAATATATTCTTCCAATCCAATTCC
>NW_005875803.1:0-11212 GCF_000147115.1 Myotis lucifugus | reverse complement strand
TATGGAGTTGTTTGCATCAATGTTGGGTTTTAACGCGGCAGAGTCCTTACCTGCATTAGAACAAACCGCTTCTTTGGAGGTCGGGCGTGTTTTCTGGATTGTTTGAAATCTCCAAAAATTCGTTGTTTGTGATTTTGCAACCTTGTCACACCTAGGCTTAAGCCTATTTTTACACACCCCACAACCAAGAAAGGGAGTCAAAAGCAAAAGGAGGGGCTTAGGACCAAGCCTTGAAGTTGGACAATACAAGAGAAAAAATTTCAAAGGAGATCAAATAAAAGTGGACAGAGGAGTAAGAGGTAAACCAAAAGAGTTCAATGTTCCAGAAGCTAAGAAAGAAGGATCAGCTTCTAGAAGATAGATTAAGGTGAGGACACTGAGTTGGTCGACACAGACACCCTTGGAGAGCTTGACAAGAGCATGATGAGAGGAATGCAGGAGAAAACCCTACCAGCGTGAGTTAAGGACTTGAAAATGGAGGTAAAGAAGTAGAGAGGACTCTTTCTGCTTAGTATTAGTAGTCTCTGTAGGAAACAGAGAATAAGTTCAAGATAAGCTTCTTACTGTGCATATCTATATGTTTACGTATATATGGTTTTAACATTATGATATTGTTCATTTGGTACCAATTCTGAGGAAACTACAAACTATGGATAAGGGAAAAGGACAGTTAGAGAATATGTATTTGACAGTATGATGCTTTTATAATTATTTAGTGACGCTTTTGCTGTATCAGTGTACTGTAGGGGAAAGTG
This sequence comes from Myotis lucifugus, assembly GCF_000147115.1. NCBI lineage: Eukaryota > Metazoa > Chordata > Mammalia > Chiroptera > Vespertilionidae > Myotis > Myotis lucifugus. Next base: position 10,457 of record NW_005875803.1, on the reverse strand, counting down.
CACAGAACTTTGGAATTAGGCCTGTGCTTAATGCTGGTTCTGTCACTTATTGGTGGCATGACAAATTATTTCATTTTAGTATACGCATCTGTAAAATGATAATACTTAACTCATATGCCTGTTCTGTAGGTTAGTTCATTCAACAGATATTTATTAGACATATATTAAAGGCCATGCACTGGTTGAAGATGCAGCAGGTAACAAAATGGATTAAATTTTCCACATTTATGAAGCTAATATTCTAATGGGGTTCAGCAAATATGGTCCATGTACCGAATCTAGCCCCACTGCCCGTTTTTGTAAATAAAGTTTTATTGAAATACAGCCACTTTATTACCCATAGCTGTTTTTGTGCTACAACAGCAGAGTTGAGTAGTTGCAATGGAAACCATATGACCTGCAAAACCTAAAATATTTAGCTCTTTACAGAAAAGTTTGCCAATTTCTGCCATAGATTGTTGATTTGAAACCTTTATTTTCTAATGTAACTTAGTAATGCTATAAGTTTCTCTGTTAGCACGTATTAGTGACATCCCACCAATTTTTGCATGTTGTGTTTTCATGTTCATTCTCTTCCAAATATTTCTAAGTTCCCTTGTGAGTTTTTTTTATAACCTATTTGTTATTTAGAAGTATGTCATTAAATTTCCAAATATTTGGTGATTTTTCCAAAAAAAACCTCTGTGTTACAGAGCAGCAATGTGCCTCTCTCTGGAGGGTCCCTAATCCTCTTCCCTTTTGTCGTGAGCCTTGCTTTGGGCTCTTAGCAGTTATTATTTCTTATCAACATTGTTCCAGCCCTGCTATCGTTGGTCACTTTAAGAAACAGCATTGATGGAGACTTTTCTTTGTGTTAGTGGATGTCTTAAGAGACCAGCTGTTAACAAGCATGTGTGTGATCGTGTTTTCCGTATCCAATATGTTGAACAAGCTCCACGTGGGATGAAATCAAAACACAGCTATTTTTATCTCGTGTGGCGCCTTTAACTTTATGCAGTCAGGGAAGCTTTCCCTCTGCATGGCATTTCAGCTCATTCTTAGATCATCAACTGTCACTGGGTCACTTTAATTCACAAACTCAGTCTTGATTCAAGAACTAAAGGGTCCAGTCCAAGGTAGTGAACCTGCTGTAATATGCATTCCAAAGCAGTGCGTGTCCTCTCACTTACACTCCCCAGCCATGGTCAGGGCAGGCTGCCCACATTAGCGCAAGGTCGTATGGAGTTCTTTTGCTTTTTCTCTTCATTCACTGCCTCCCCCAACTCACTGTTTAGCACCCAGCAGGGACAGAATTCAGGAGAATGGGAAGGTGAGGACACAGGACAGGAAAGTTCTTACATGGCTGGAGAGTGGTCATGGGATAAGCTGGCTCCATGCTCCCTGGTTCTTTCAGATGATGCTAGTCAAGCTGGGAGTTTGAAAGGTGCTGTTTGGACCAGGTGCATGTTCTGCGTTTTATCATTTTTTAAGCTCTCAGATTCTAAAGTCTCCACTGCCTCATCAGGTATAATTTATATAATCTCATGTATGAAGTATTTTAAACATTTTATTTATCCTTTTTTAAAAAAAAATAATTGACCAGCGGGAGTTCTTTGGGAGAGTTCGTGTCCTCTACTAGAATTTTTATATAATTAGCTTTCAATGCTTCTTAAATGGAAAACAGTGAAACATAACTGTAGAAACATGGGAATCATTGCAAAGGAGGATGCTGAATTGAGGTTAAAAAAAAGATTAAAATTAAGATCAGAAAGAAACAATAGCAAATCCATTAGCAAGTCAGCTCACTCTGCCTAGGTTCCCACAAATGTTAATATTTTAGGTAGCAAAGGGATATGAGACAGTGAAATAGACTTTTTGTGTGTGTGGAATAGCTCAGTTCTCAGCAATCTTAAAGAGCTCTGTCTTTTGATTGCTGTCTCAGTCTGTTTTTGCTCTGAAGGGAAGGAAATATTTCTCTCCTTGCTGTGCTTCATATGATGTGTTTGTGGCCAACTGCTTAGCGCTACGAACTTTATCCACTGGAACTCATGTATCCAAACCTGAGACTGAAAGGAAGGTGACCTACACACCTGATTGACTCCCAGGCATGGCGCTGCATGCCCCCCAGCACACATGCTCTCTGTCTCCTCCTCGCTGTCAGAACAGACGAACAGACTTCTATGCATAGAATAGGCATTTGGTCATTTTTTTAAAAAAGCAAGCAACCAATTAATCAGTTTCTTTATTTTCTCTTCCCTCCTTTCCCGTCATTCTTTCTCTTCTCTCCTCCTTTACAGAGAGAATGCGCACTGACTGCATTTGATGTTTTCAGTAACTATCCCTTTGGCTAATGATGTGTTTGTATGACAATAGCAGCTCCTTCTCATTAAAAGGAGGGGAGGAAACATTAAAAATGATAGATGAGGTCTCCTAGAAATCCATTATTAGCAATTTCACAAATAATGGTGCTACTGGTATGACTTAGCAGGGAATGAAGCCAAAGCACCGACGACAGTGTGACCCTGCAGCTAAAGGCTAATGAATCTTGAAGACCCAATCTTAAATGATGAAATCTGGCATTTCCGGTTGATGAAATCTTTACTTCTTCCTTTACTCCTTTGGTTTAGAGATAGTTTTTATTGATTGCTTTTAGAGAGAGACGAAGGGAGGGGGGAGGGAGAGAGGAGAAGCAACATCAATTTGTTGTTCCACTTATTTATGAATTCACTAGTGGCCCGGTACACGAAATTTGTGCACATTAAAAGGGAATTAATTAGAGGGAATATTTTAATATTGCTATTTGCCCTTTTTCTATAATAGAAGTGTCAGAGATGAAAGAAAATTAGTAAAATGTATATGAAAATCTCCCTCCTGTCAGAATCTGGGGCGCGCTACAGGACCCAGAGATAAGTCCCCACCCACCTGCTTGTGCCTTGAAATCGCATGAGACCCAGACCCGGCCGGCCCCTCCCCCATCAAGCCCCGCTGGGCAGGGGGCACAGCCTCAGGTCCCCCGTCAAGCCCCACCGGGCGAGGGCATGATGACCGTTTGCATATTAGCTCTTTATTATAGTGGATTGGTTGATTCTTGTATGTGCCCTGACTGGGGATTGAACCCACAACCTTGGCATATCGGGCCAACGCTCTAACTAACTAAACTACCTGGCCAGGGCTAGAGATAATTTTTTTTTAAGATCCTGGAGATCATTTATTTAATGCTATGTCTTTTAAAATTAGTGCAATCATATAACTTGTTGTCTAAACCAAATCATTTGGAGAACATGAAAGGTTGCCAATAATTATTACACCATGATAACAGATATACATCTAAATTCTAATAGAGAGAATTTGTATACAGTTTGTATATCCAATTTACTTATAATACCAAATTCATATCACTATCAATAAGACTTGTTTTTTACTATAAAGAATCCCACACAGACATTTTTTTTAAAATATATTTTATTGATTTTTTACAGAGAGGAAGGGAAAGGGATAGAGAGTTAGAAACATCGATGAGAGAGAAACACCGATCAGCTGCCTCCTGCACACCCTCTACTGGGGATGTGCCCGCAACCAAGGTACATGCCCTTGACCGGAATCGAACCTGGGACCCTTCAGTCCGCAGGCCGAGGCTCTATCCACTGAGCCAAACCGGTTACGGCACACACAGACATTTTTTATCAAAGGATATCTAGTTCTTATTAGAAAAACTGGAAATAACAAACATTTTAAACGAGATGTCCCATCTTCAATATATATTGGAGGTTTAGGCAAATTCAACATTTCTTATTTCTTCCTATCCAAGATCAATTCTGTTTTAAAACTCATAGAATAAATCATAAAGTTCTATATATATTATGCATTTTTTCTGTGCTAAGCACTGTGCTGTGAACTTCTCATCAATTATTATTATTATTTAATTCTTTATTGTTTAAAGTATTACATATGTCTCCTTTTCCCCCCATTGACATCTCCCCAGCTGGTCCCACCCCAGCACATGCCCTCACACCCCTACTGTCTGTGTCCATGGGTTATGCTTATATGCATGCATACAAGTCCTTTGGTTGATTTCTTACCCTCCCCTCTCCACCCTTCCCCCCCGCCTTCCCTCTGAGGTTTGATGGTCTGTTCAATGCTTCTATGTCTCTAGATCTATTTTTTTGTTCATCAGTTTATGTTGTTCATTATATTCCACAAATGAGTGAGATCATGTGATACTTTTCTTTCACTGCCTGGCTTATTTCGCTTAGCATAATGCTCTCCAGTTCCATCCATGCATGCTGTTGCAAATGGTAGGAGTTCCTTTTTATAGCAGCATAGTATTCCATTGTGTAGATGTACTGCAGTTTTCTAATCCACTTATCTGCTGATGGGCACTTAGGCTGTTGTAAATCTTGGCTATTGTAAATTATGCTGCTATGAACATAGGGGTGCATATATCCTTTCTGATTGGTGTTTCTAATTTCTTGGGATATATTCTTAGAAGTGGGATTACTAGGTCAAATGGGAGTTCCATCTTTAACTTTTTGAGGAAACTCCATACTGTTTTCCACAGTGGCTGCACCAGTCTGCATTCCCACCATCAGTGCAAGAGGGTTCCTTTTTCTCCACATCCTCGCCAGCACTTGTAGTTTGTTGATGATAGCTATTCTGACAGGTGTGAGATGGTACCTCATTGTCATTTTGATTTGCATCTCTTCGATGATTAGTGACTTTGAGCATGTTTTCATACATCTGGTGGCTTTCTGTATGTCCTCTTTCAAAAAGTGTCTATTTAGGTCCTTTGCCCATTTGTGATTAGATTGTTTATCTTCCTTTGTTAAGATGTTTGAGTTCCTTATGCATTTTGGAGATTAAACTCTTATCAGATATAACATTGACAAATATGTTCTCCCATGCAGTGGGCTTTCTTATTTTGTTTTTTTTTTTTGTGGTTTCTTTTGCTGTGCAGAAGCTTTTTATTTTGATGTAGTCCCATTTGTTTATTTTCTCCTTATTTTCCATTGTCTTAGGACAGTGATGGCGAACCTCTGACACACGTGTCAGAGGTGACATGTGAACTCATTTTTTTGGTTGATTTTTCTTTGTTAAATGGCATTTAAATATATAAAATAAATATCAAAAATATAAGTCTTTTACTATGGTTGCAGATATCAAAAAATTTCTATATGTGACACGGCACCAGAGTTAAGTTAGGGTTTTTCAAAATGCTGACATGCCGAGCTCAAAAGGTTTGCCATCACTGTCTTAGGAGCTGTATCAGTAAAGACATTGCTATGACATATGTCTGATGTTTTGCTGCCTATGGATTCTTCTAAGATTTTTATGGTTTCTGTCTTATGTTTTAAGTCTTTTATCCATTGTGAGTTTATTTTTTGTGTATGGTGTAAGTTGGAGTTCTAGTTTCACTTTTTTCCATGTATCTGTCCAATTTTCCCAACACTATTTATTGAAGAGACTGTCTTGACTCCATTGTATGCTTTTGCCTCCTTTGTCAAATATTAATTGAGCAGTATGGCTTGGGTGTTGTAAATGTTTCCCTCCATGTCCCGCGTGGTTCAGGGTTCAGGATCTGGAAGAGGAGCCGCACACAAATGAAAGAGAAGAGACAAGAGATAATTTGGAAATATTGGGGTGCCGGGGTCCAGGCCCAGCAGTCCAGGGGTTCCCAAAGGTGTGGACGGAGTTGGCGAAGAATGTTTTACATGGAGACAGTGTTCAGAACTCTTTAGCTCTCTTTAGTCTCCGTGGATCTTCCTGTGCCTGGCTGAGGCCACAGAGAAAGATCCCGAGGCAAACTGAGCCTTTATTTTATAGTCAGAGGTAAACAAGGTAGTGGCTACCATAGTTATACAGTTCTTGTGAGTTTCACTTGTTTTGGCCACTTCCTGCACTTCCCTTAGCCCATTAGCTTCCCAGATAAGATCTGGGAGTGTTATAAGGTCAAGCCTAATTATGCTAAGAGGACTGTGCCCTCTAAGCTGGGACTTGTTTGTGACTTTGCCAACAGGTCAGTCCGAGGCTTAATCCTATATTGGCTCCCCACACTTGGGTCGATTTCTGGGTTCTCTGTTCTGTTCCATTGGTCTATATGTCTGTTTTTGTGCCAGTACCAGGCAGTTTTGAGAACAGTAGCTTTGTAATATAGCTTGATATCTGGTATTATGATCCCTCCAACTTTGTTCTTCTTTCTCAGGATTGCTGCAGCTATTCGTGGTCTTTTTTTATTCCATATGAATTTTTGGAGAGTTTGTCCTAGGTCTGTGAAATATGCTGTTGGTATTTTAATGGGGAGTGCATTGAATCTATAGATTGCTTTGGGTAGTATGAACATTTTAATGATGTGGATTCTACCAATCCATGAACATGGTATATTCTTTCATTTGTTTATGTCTTCATCTATCTTTTTTCAACATCCTGTAGTTTGCCGAGTATAGAGATAATTTTTGATCATTACTTTTATTGTCAAAATAGCTTTACTAGGGAAAATCTTAAATATATATAGATCTAAAAACTTTGGATTACTGAGCCTCGGGTAATCCAAAGGTTTTGAAATGCAAATAGTTATTTTTATGGGCGGCAACCTTTTAAAAGTCAACCCTAAGGTGAAAATCACATTAGTCAAATTACACTTAAAAGTGTGTTTTACTTCTTGTTAAACCATAAAATCTGGGAAACCATAAAATCTGTCACACATTCTTTCCTCATAGGACACTGAATCAAAAAAGAAATCATACCTGAAATTACAAATTACTTAGGAATTAATGAAAATGAGGACTTTATTTCAAAGCTTGTGGCATACAAGTAAAATGATACTCAGAAGAAATAGAGAGCCCTAAATGCTTGTATTATTTGCAGAATCCATTCATGCATTGCTACTTCTGGCTTATTTGCATTCCTTTCCAGTGTAGTGCATATGAACGGCCATGTTGAAGGACCTCCAGCACTTGGTTATATTAGCACTGGGATGCATAAGACCCTCAGGAACAGTGCTAGATCAGCTCACCGATATTAAGAACCCAGTAGAGCATATGGCTTCCATTTGGGGTCATATGATATGACAACATATGTCCCGGCGGCTCCTTGTGAAGCTGCGGAGGTGGGTCCTAGAGCCATATTGATAAGTTCAAATTCTGAGAGGTATATGGAATTGAGCTGAGCAAACATCAGTTTCCCATCTCTCATCTTATCCTCTTTCCAGACCATTGCTATCTAAGTAGAATGATAGGAAAGATCACCAAAATTTTACACTGAGTTTCCTTTCTCCTTTTTTCCCCTCCTCAGCCAGTATAGTGGACTTTTTCTATGTAAAAGGCAGATAGAAGTCCCCCCACACCCCGCATTGATTTTAATAGAGAGTAGAAGGGAGGTAGAGAGAGGGAGAGAAGGAGAGTGAGAGAGGAAGGGGAATATTGATGTGAGAGAGACACATTGATTGGTTGCCTCCTTGAAAGTGCTCTGACTAGGGACAGTGATCGAACTGCAACTTAGGTACGTGCTCTTGATGGGGAATTGAACCTGTGACCCCATCGGTCACAGTGCTTGGGTTGACACTGTAACCACTGAGCAACACCAGCCAGGTGTAAGGCAGATAGAATTTTTTACCTTGATTGTAACCAATAAATTCACCATTGCCCATTTTATCACGTGGTAACTCAATTAGATTATTGGAGTGTTTGAAATACTACTTCATATATAGAGAATATATTAGAAAATAAGATATTACTTATATATTATTTTTTCAGATTATCCTAATTTAGCTAAGTGCCAATTTCTCAGTATAATTTTGGATGGAAAACAAGATTACTCACCTTGTTACAATTGTGAATAAAAACAATAAATCTGTTTTTCGTGAAGGTCTAATACAGATCCCTTCAGGGGAGGCTCATATGCTTTAATTCAAGTACAAAAGATTTGATGTGTTTTAGCCACTTATCTGTTTTGCATATTTCTGAGTCATAGTTTAGCCTAAAACATTTATAGTACAGGATAAGGGAATTTTTATTGGGCAGCTATTTCTGTGATTTGGGTATTATCTCTGCTTTTGGAACTACCATCTTTTGGTAGAGATCATGTATCTATACTAATAAAAGCCTATGTGGTCGTCATACCCTCACACCGTGATGCCCTCATGCTGTAACAACCCACCACCAGGAGGTTGTGTGCACAGCGGGCGTGCATGGGTGGGCGGGGCTGCGTGTGCGGGGAGGTGTGCATGGGTGGGCGGGGACTTGATGCTGCGTGCGCCGTGATGCTGGGGGTCCCGGTGGCTCCATGTGAAGCTGCGGAGCCGGGTCCTGGCCTACCTCTTTGGGGCAATCCATCAAGGAGCCCTGGATGGGTGGGCGGGGCCTACCTGTTTGGGGAGATGGATCGCGGGGCTCCCACACTGTGAGAGGGCACAAGCCAGGCTGGGGAACCCCCCTCCCTGAGTGCACGAATTTTGTGCACCGGACCTCTAGTTTATTATAAAATAATAAAGGGCTAAAAATGTATATTAGAATGAAGACAAATAAGCATAATATCTAACTAATCAGACCCTGAAAACCTAATCTATAAATAATATAGAAATAGATTCCTTAAAAAAACAATATTTTTCTTATTGCTAGAATTTCTTATACAATAAACTTATTACTCTGACATGTAGAAGCTTTATCAGCTAACATATTTCTATCCTGAATGTAACTTCTGCTCATAATCATATCGTTTTTAGGAAATTTAATTTTCTTACATCATGGCTTCAGGTTGGTGAAAGATGCATGGTTTGTTGATAAGCACATTTGGAAAATTTTTGTAATTTTAGTCCTAGAGGATCTGACTGCATTTTTAGAAGTTGTCTAGACTGAAGCTACAGAAGACATCTGTAGGCTTACTGTTTGTCTCCCGACTAAATTAGCACCATCCAGCAGATCAGGAGCAATAATAAAGAAAAATGCTGCAATAAGTTCAACATAATGGACATTTTAAAATAGGAAGCATCTTCTTTGGAGATTCAATTACCTCTTTCTGGATACTAGGAAGAGACTTCATCGAATTGTTTTTCTGACTTGTTTTAGAACTTCAGGTAATATGCTTAGCTTTTCCTTGTATTTTCTTTTTCTTTCTTTCTTTTTTTTTAAAATAAAGGAAAGCTTATTATATCTACTTGCTCTCTGCAAGTAAGGTAGTATTTACCAGGTTTGTTCACTATAAAGTTACTATTTCCTTTCCCTATCTTATTCTTTAGAAGTAACTCAATAGATTTAGCCCAACCTCAAACGTGTCTTATAGGAGGGATATTATTATCTGAAGTTCATGTAAGGAGAAGATTTATCTGGCATTTATTTATTTATTTATTTATTTATTTATTATTTATTTAATCATTTGTTTAGCGGTATGGACTCATGTATATTTTATACTTTTAATTATAATCCAATACCATGTTAATTTATTTTCGTGCTCAAATTGTTCCAGCTGTAGCCATTGGGAGCTCTCTCAATTTGGCTCCTGTTCACTTCCATGAAAAAATTTATTTTGTTGAGTGTTTCTTACTTTGTTATTAAAAGATGCTTGTCTTCTATTTTTCTTGCCCCTAGAATCAGTTATTTCTGCAAGGAGCCCTGTTTGCTTTTATTTAAGGATACTATTTGAAACCTTGAGTGTTAGGTCTGCTTGTTGCTACTTATATATCATTACATGTAGGCCTGCTCAGTGGACAGAGCTAAGTATTGTGTGCGTACATACTAACCCACACCTATTCCGGTTTTTAAAAAATGAATTTTCAGTTAGTTTACATACAATATTATATTAGTTTCAGGTATACAACATAATGAGCATTTATATAACTTATGAAGCATCACCCCAATAACTCTAGTACCCATCTGACACCATACACAGTTATTACATTATCATTGACTATATTCCCTCTGCTGTACTTTACATCCCATGTCATTCAGTTTTGAATAATAAAAGTCAACAACTTCCTGTTTTAGATCTGCTCATGGAGGTTAGGGAAAACAGTAAGTCTTTTCTGAATAGCTTTGCCTCAAGATGATTATCAAGGTAATCGTTTCCTTCTAAATATTAGGCCTACAAATGGCATTCTTGGGAGTAAAAGTAGCTCATTTTTAGTGTTTGCCATGCTTGAGTGTCAAGAGAATGTGAGCGCAGCCATGTCTGCCACAGGGTGTTGTAGCAAAGAAAGGAACACATCCGTTCACTGCAGCTCTTGATCCTCGCCTGCGTAGGTATCAAGGTAAAATGTACCTTAACTTGGGCTCCATATGAAGTGGACCTGGAATTATCAAGTTTGTTAACTTAGACATTTACTTTTAATACTGTTTTTCATGCATGTAACGTCCATCTCTGGTGTTACAGGTGCTACATAAAGTTATTGAGAACTTCAAGTTCAGAAACTTAAATGATCACTTACAAAGTTTAGGGAGTTAGGACACTGGCAAATCAAGAAATGAAGTTAAGTTTTATGTTTCTCTATA
>NW_005875802.1:0-11219 GCF_000147115.1 Myotis lucifugus | reverse complement strand
ATCCACGAGCCCCAGGGAACGTGAAGGGGAGCCGACCCTTTAGTGAATTTTCACTAGAGGCCACGTTTACTTTCCCTTCTTTAAGAAAATCGCGCTAAGAGACGCCTCAGTAGACACTTTCCGTCAGACCAGGTCCTGCCCCCACGGGCCAGCAGCTCTGCGGGGCTCGCTCCGCCTCGCGCAGCAGGGCAGGCCCTTCTCAGCGCACCTGCTGCTGCGGCGAGGCTCGGCCTCGGCGAGGGAAGCGTTTCAGCTCCCACAGCACCCACGTTTTCACCCGCTGGCGAGTCAGCGGCCTTTCCTGACGTTTTCAGGGGTTGAGGCCACGTGCAGTCACAGCCTCGTGAGCCCTGAGGTGAGGCGGGCAGGCTCTGCCGGGGTCACGCGGCCTCAGTTCACCTGCTTTCAGCGCACGTGCTCTCAGCGTCAGAAAGCACAGTGACGACCGGACGCAATGCTTTCTGGGCTGTCGGGGAGCGCGGGTGAGGAAGGTTAAGCACAGGTACGGATAACAGGTGCCAGCAGTTATGAAACAGGCGAGGGGGATGCTGCCGCCAGACGTGCTCAGGAATAAACACGTGCGAGGGTCAAAGAAGGTGCAGGCTGCTCACAAGCAGCATCCCCGGCCCTCTGTCTCCCCGGTGCCCCGTCCTTGTCGAGAACCGAGGGGAACAGCAGAAACACTGCAGCTGGAGCTCACAGCCCGCTCCATCTTCCCGATAACGATCAGCTATTATTTACGACAGAATTTAAATTGGTTCAAACCGAATGCATTTAGAAGGGATTTGTAAGATAGCCTTATGAGATCTTAGGGGTGGAAATGGTTTAATTTGTATTTTTCAGAAAAATGGACAGAATTCTTAAAAAAAAAGTCTCCATTATTGTCTACATCTGCTCAGATAAAGTCCCCACAGCCACAGTCCTAAGCTTTGCATGTGACCCTGACACGCTCCGTGTGGGAAAGCTACATGTCGATGCGGCCCGCACGCAAACAACAGTACCTGCTCATCGCAGCCCTGCTCCCCCCACGCAGCCATGTCACCGACCTCCTCACATTCGTTAAGCATTTAAACATCCGATTAGAAAGTGTTTGCTAGGAACATAGGAAATACGGCCTCACAACGCTTTGGCCGTTCGAAAGAGGGCGTTTACACGGACGTGCAGCTCACCTGCTGTGAAATCTCCAGTCAGGTCGATGAATGCGTGAGAATGTGGAATTCGCATTTTACTTTTAGTGGTCAATGCAGGGTGCCAGGATAAATTCCTAAAAACAACACCAAGATTTTCTTAAGTCAAACATCAAATGAGCATTGTTTTAAAACAAACAAACAAACAAACAATCGGTGCATGCAGACGTGTAAAAATTTTTATTTCCTTTATTTAGCTGTTTCACATAACCCAAGCTTCCCCATCTGACATTCTCGCTAGCAATGTAGGAGGGTTCCAATATCTGCATTTCTTTGTCAACACTTATTACTGTCCATTTGTTTTATTATAACTATCCTGTGCTCGCTGGCCATTTGTATATCTTCTTTGGAGAAGTGTCTATTCAAAGCCGTTGCCTGTTTGAAAATTGGCTTATTTACTGCTTTATGTTTGAGTTGTAAGAGTTCTTTATAAAGACTGAATACTAGATCTTCATCCAATGTATGACTTGCCAATGTCTAGTTTTTCTTTTTTGCTTGTCCTTTTGGTGTCATATATAAGAATTCATTTCCAAATCCAAGGTCATGAAGTTTTACTGCTATGCTTTCTTCTGAGAGTTTTATAGTTTTAGCTCTTATATTTATACATCTTTTTTTAAATACAAGAAAAAATGATTAAATATTTTTTCCTAGACTGTAGTAATGGTTATCTTGTATGAATATTAATTTCAAAGTTTGAGCCATGCAGAAGAATTTAGACTCTACCTCAAACCATATAACAAAAATTAACTCAAAATGGATCCAAGAGCTAAAATTAGAAAACTCTTAAAAAAACAGTGATAAATCTTCATGACCTTAGATTTGGAAATGGATTCTTAGGCATGACACCAAAATAACAAGCAATAAAAGAAAAAATAGATGAACTGGGTTAATCAAAATTAAAAACTTTTGTACATCGTAAGACATCTCATCTCTGATAAGGCTCTGGTACCCAGACTACATCAACAACTCTTACAGCTCAACATCAGAAAGACAAACAACCTAATTTAAAAACGGCCCCGGCCTAGCCATTTCTCCTAAGAAGACATACAAATGGCTGCCCAGCCAACAAAAAATGCTTAACATCATCTGTCAGTGAGGAAATGCACACCAAAACCAGTGAGCAACCACTCCCAGGCCAGGAATGGCACCATCAAAAGCCAGGCGTATGAAGTGGTCCAGCGCCTGTGGGAAACAGGTCGGCACCCCTCAAAGCTCAGACACAGACTCACACAGGGCCCTGCCTTTCCACACGAGGCATCTACCCGCAGAACTGGGGGGTGAGCATGCTTACGTGAAAGCATCCCCCCAGTTCATCGGCAGGCATTCCCGTCCGCAAGGCCCCACACAAATCAGCCTCCTGCAAAAGGCCTTGCTCTCCTCCGACCTCTCCCTATAACACGTTCTCCACTAACAGCGCTGTGGTTTGTGTTGCAGCCACTGGAGGAACCTTCTCTTTGAGGGGTGAGCCGCTCCAGGCACCCTGACCCCTAGCTTTATGCCTACGACGCCTAACCAGGACCTGCCCAGATGCTGGCGCCCCGAGTCAGAGGCTTCAGTAGCACCTCCCACTCTGCTTCTAGTTAGAATTTGCTCCCCCCCATTATGTCCAGCCCCTTATGGAAGTACAGACACGTCATCTCTGAAGAGCAATTTAAGGCTCATTAAGTCCAACTTAATTGTCCACACAGCATCCAACTGGCTGTGCAGCAAACAAGGTTTGCTTGTGAATTCAGTTTTGATGTGTTTGGAGAGTGGAGAGGAACAATTGCTAATCTGTGCTTGGCAGTTGGAGCCTGGGAGAGAGAATACGCATTCATCAGGAGGGATTTTTCTGCAAAGAGTAACTTCTTCCCGATGACCTCCGTATACACTCTTTTTAGCACATATCGGGCCTCCGCTGTAAGCTGAACATGGCAGGAAAAACAAAACCCAGCACTACCGGTACACCCTAATTTTATTATTTTAACCAAAACCCCATGATATAAGGTTATGATGAATTTTATAAATTGAGAAACTGTATTTAGCATTTGTTGTAAGGTAATTCAATGCCAGGCATTCATGCTGTGTTCTTTCAGACTACACACGGTTAGAAATGCTTAAAATAACTTCAATTAAGTTCAATTGAATACTGGCTGGTTCACTTCTTTTCAAGATAGGCCATGCATTCATCGGTCCTTTAAACTCTAAGCATTCAGGTATTTTTAATTACTAACAAAATAATCAGACTCAGGCTAGAGATTCTATGACAAGTTTAACCCAAAGTCATTTCAGAAGCGCTTCCTGATGTTTCCAACAAATTTGTAATTATAGGCCAAACTGAGATAAAAACAGGCTTTTATGAAGTTGAGCTTAATGAGGTTAATCATGGGTCTGTGATTAATTACTATCAGCACAGTTATTGATCTCATTGCCTATAGAATGTTCTACAGGTTTGCTTTAAAGTAAGCTACAACTAGAATTTTGGAAAACTTCAAATAACCGGTGATATTTTTCCTAGGAACTATTTGACAAAAATGTGCATTTCAAATGAAGAATTGAGAATAGTGATAAAGAGTAATAAAAAGGGGATGGGCCGTATCCAGTAGAAAGATGTTTTATCTGAGCCTTACAATGTTTTACAAGTTTTGAATTCACCGCTAAAACTTAAGTAAAAAGTCAGGTTTCACCTAAAAACCTGGATTTCCAGCTTCCCTGGGAACATCAGCAGGCCTGACAACCCCTGGCAAGCGCCCGCAGGCAGCGGCGTCATCCCTTCGCTTCCTCCTGGGCCCCTCAGACGCCTGAGTTGGAAACTCCTCACGAACATTAGCTGTGATCTTGCTCCCTGAACATTTCACATGAATCCTGCAGGTCATCGCAATGTTAACGTGGATATGCGCTGCCTGTCCTCTGCTGTGTCACATGGACACCTCCTACAGGCGGTTACCTGACCCTCACATGTATGCAGGGCCCTTGCACCACGCTGCTGTGTACCACGGCGTGCTGCATGTTCATGGTTGAGAGTGGAATACAGATACAGCTGTTTATCAGAATCAAATGGTTTAAAATTTTACAGTTCAAAATAGAATTCATTTTTCCTTCTACCTTCAATGCGGCTCTTTGTACTCATAGTTTTTCAGTAATAAGAGCAGACACCGTAGTTTTCAAGCAACTGTGCTCACATAAGCTATAATCTCATCCGTGCTCAACTCCATTGGAAGGCCAAGGTCGCAAGTACAAGCTATTCTGATTACAAAGGAAGAAACAGCAGCGATGAAAGTGGGCAGTTCTGAGCCAGGTTGAGTGTATTGGTTGACATTTCTTGACCTCTGTAGAAAATTCCAATTATTAGCTTTTCCCCCCACGGGAAGCATACTCATGTCAAGGTGTTCTGATTTGTGGGCCTCATCACCCTTAATCTCAAAGAACAGCATTTATCAAAGAATCCATTTAAATGTAATTAATGTCAACCACAGCTTTTGGTTGCCTATGGTAACTGCTGTTTGAAGTGACTGCTAGTCCACCCACTTTCCCCCATCAGCCTGTGCCGAGTTATCATTGTTCAAGGGAGCCCAGTGAGGGCACCGACTAGGCGATGGCTCTGGCATAAAGATGGGTCTAGCTTAGACTCTAGCCTGCTTCTCCAAGCTGCCTCGTTCTTTTTTTTTTTTTTTTTTTTTTTTTTAAATATCCTCACCTGAGGATATTTTTCATTGATTTTAAGAGAGAGCTGGGAGGGTGGAGAGAGAGAGAGGAACATTGATGTGAAAGAGGCACATCAATTGGTTGCCTCCCACACATACTGACCAGGGCTGGGGTTTGAGCCTGCAACCGAGGTACGTGCCCTTGACCAGAATCGAACCCGAGACCCTTCAGTCCAGGAGCTGATGCTCTATCCACTAAGCCACACCAGCCATGGCAGCCTCGTTCTTTAGCCCACTGGCCCTCACACATTTCTGCTCAGACAGACTCTAAAACAGCCGTGGGCAAACTACGGCCTGCGGGCCGGATCCGGCCTGTTTGAAATGAATAAAACTAAAAAAAAAAAGACCGTACCCTTTTATGTAATGATGTTTACTTTGAATTTATATTAGTTTACACAAACACTCCATCCATGCTTTTGTTCCGGCCCTCCGGTCCAGTTTAAGAACCCATTGTGGCCCTCGAGTCAAAAAGTTTGCCCACCCCTGCTCTAAAAGAATTTTGAAAATCTGTGTGCCCTTGAACACGGATTTAAATTCATTTCTAAGAAATGTAACCTAAATATTTTCATCAGCCTAGATAGCTACAAAATAGGAAATCTTCAAATCTATTAGAATTGTTGAGATTTTAAAATAAAACAGTTACTCTTAAAAATGCATCCAGTGGAATATAACTACCATGCTGAGTTGCTACGGGGACCGCCATCCACACACAAACATGACACGCTGCTCCTCTTTAATTGCAACCGTCCCCTCTATCCTTGACGTTGTGCCTCCATCCCACTTCCTTACAGAACTTCACCATGATGGAAAAGTTTCTATATCTGAGATCTTCTTAGCGATCACTCGATCCTATGTCTCTGAAGAAATGCAGGTCTACAAGTTGGTATGTCAATTAAAATTGGTATCTAAGTGGTTTTGTTTATGTATCCAAGTGTTTAAAAAACCCTGAGGTTATTTTAACTACGAGTACAACTGATAAGAACACACTTTATACAGCTTGATCACGTACTAAGCCAAAGGTGAAATTGTACGGGAAATGGGTATTTGTAGGAGCCGAGTGGAGCTTTATCATGGATTGGCTCCTGTGTCCTATGGCACCGCTAGAGCGAGACAGGATCAGCAGTCTACACCCACTCTTCGCCCTCACAGACTAGGTGCTAAGAAATCCTGTTCATATGTCCTATTAAAATCTCCCTGGGAATATAATACTAAGAAATTATTCTTACTTTGTTAGGTCTGATATACTGTAATTATCTATTTTTTAAAATCCTTATTTTTTAGAGCTATATACTCAAACGTGTATAGATTACTGTGGAGAGCAGCTACAGTGTTTGGACAGGTTCAAGCCTTGGACTGATGAGAAGGCACAGTCCTCTCGTGGCCACGTGCAAGTCCCGGCTTGGAGGGCAGAGCCCTCCCAGCACAATTATAGCCAACAGCTGTAGTTGTGAGCGTGAACCTGTGGTCCGAACACGTGGCCCCACGTGCCTGTGTGATAAGAGTTCAGGTGCGTGTAATTGAGTGGGACTGAAATCCACGAGAACGTTGTAAACATCTTGACCACGCTCTTACTTTGCCTGGTGGCATCTGCTATAAAATAAAAGACACGGCTTGTGGGCGCTGGCGCTGTCTCTCTCCATCCGAGAGGGCAGCGTCCCACCGAGACCCAGCTTTCATTCTCTTGTCTGTCTTTTCTAATCCTTTCACCGTCCCCTCTCAGGGTCTCTGAACCAGGCTGAGCTGGCGGCACATAAGGCGCCCTGGGGCTGAGTATGCCATGGCCGTGCCAGCTAGCCACAGATTACACACGTCTGGGGAGGGAGCTAGAAGTGAATGAGCTAAGACTGGTCAGGCGTTGATGACGACAGCTGGATGACTGGTGCGTTATGCACAAATTCATGGCTCTGTCCTCCTCCCCTGCGCATACGTTTCAGGTTTTCCATATTAAAAGCAAAAAGGGAGCTGCAGAGCTGCTGGCGTAGCTGCGGGTTCAGTGTAGGGAAACGTCTGCCGTATAATCCAATCCGCAGAGCCAGGCCTCACTGTCTCACCAGCCTCCAAAAGAAAGTTATTTCTGTCTGAAGGAGTCTGACCTCATTTCTCCAGTTCACATAAATGTGCGAATATGCATCTCAAGGAATATCATAAAAACTGCCGGGCCAAGGACAGACTATAGAGGGTAGGGCAGACTACCCAAAGCAGCCAATGTTAAAATAAGGACACCAGCAGGAGAGATTGACAATTATTAAGTTTTTTTTAATCCTCACCTGAGGATACCCCCCCTCCCCTGACTCATTTCTAGAGAGAGTGGAAGGGAGGTAGGAGGGGGAGAGAAAGAGAGAGAAACAGGACTGGTTGCCTCCCCCACATCCCCCGACTAGGGCGGGGATCAAACCTGCCACCGAAGTACGTGCCCTTGACAGGGAACGGACCCGCAGCCCTTTGGCCTGTGGACCCTGCTCTGACCATTCAGTGAACCAGCCAGGGCCAGAACCAGTTCTAAAAGCCATAGTTTTTCATGAATCATCAGAGAAGCAAAATCTAATATAGAATTCACAAGGAAATAAGCTATGCGACTGTCACATGACATTCTAGGTAGGTTTCCTGTAGACCCAGGAGAAAGTTCATGAAGATACTAGACAGGTTCCTGCGCAGTCCCAGCCCCAGGCAAACTCGCAGGCCTCGCTGTGGCAGGAGTGGCCCGTGCAGCCCCCAACCGCCCCCCCCCCCCCCGCCACAGCTCCTGGCCACGAAGGCAGGTCCCACAACCCCACACATATAAGGCTCCTGGCCACCAAGGCAGGTCCCACAACCCCACACACACGTGGCTGCTGGCAAAGCCAAAGCAGGACCTCCCTCCACTGGCCTGTTAACCAGGGTTCTCTTCCAGGCGCTTTTCACAGCTTGGGGGGTAAACAAGTCTCTGGTTCAGGATTCACAGCAAGTCAAAGGTCACTGTGAACAGCAGCAAGACACCCACGTTCTTTACTGCAAACCTTTGGAAACAGTGACAGGAAGTGTGAGAGCTTCTCTTCACCTTGAATTTTAACAACTGACTCATCTGCGTGCCTGTGAATCACATCTCAAAACCTAACCGCAAAAATACGCGACTTCTCCAAAGCACAGAAGGAGCCGCCATTGATGTCCAAGCCCCTGGGCAGATGATGGGTCCAGGGAAGTGTCCGTGTGCTGGGAAGGCAAGAGTAAATACTGTACTCTGTCCTCAGGAACGAAAATGTGGCTTCATTTGCAAAATCCCTCTTAGCGGTTTTGTTATCAGATACAAAAGAAAGTAGCCAAGTGGAACAGGCTAGTGAAAAGTGCCTTGTCATGAATTCTGTGCTAGGACAGCTCTATTTTAAGCCTAGAGGAACTGTAATGAAGATCTTAGAACTGGCCCGGCCGGCGTGGCTCAGTGGTTGAGCACTGACCTGTGAACCAGGAGGTCATGGTTTGATTCCCGGTCAGGGCACAGGCCCAAGTTTCGGGCTTGATCCCCACTGTGGGGCGTGCAGGAGGCAGCTGATCCATGAATCTCATCATTGATGTTTCTATCTCTCTGTCCCTCTCCCTTCCTCTCTGAAATCAATAAAAATATATTTAAAAAAACGATCTTAGAATTGCAAGGCTCCAGATGGTTTCTTCTGAGAACAGCTGCTGGGACGGGAAGAGTCCTCGCACACCACTGGTCAAGGAGAAAGTGTACACGGAAGGGCCCCAGGGCGAGGGAGGGATGTTGACTCTGACAGCAGTCATTGCTCACTGAACAAATACAAGGAAAAGGAAGGCAGTGCATCCCTGAGCCTGGGCGCTGAGGCGGAGAATCAGGCTCCATCCAATGACCCAGCCTCCACACGGGCCCGGGGCCTGGGTCTCCAGTGTCCAGAAGGCGGGGGAGATGCGGCTGCTCTCACAGAGCGCACTTGCAGCCCCAACCGGACGGCCTGGGAGCGCTCACGCGGACCAGACGCCCTTTCCGCGTCTTTCCCACCAAAGGTTTCCAGTGGCTAATGCAATCGGCTCACACTGACACAGTCCCCGTAGGGCTGACACCTACACCGAATTACACGGTAATAAGCATGTCGTTTACTCACCCTCCTAACAGAATCTGTGGCTGGCTGGCTTCATGCGTGACGCCAAACACATCAGGAATTAAATCACCATTGAAGCTGAAAAGAAAACACGAGGCAGCGATGTTATCCAATTCTCCACCGTGGCTTTAGAAGGAAAAGGACCCCCGGGAGGGGTGGGAGACATCAGGATGCTCACAGCATCTGCTGTGGTCCAGGAAGGTCAGCAGAAGGGCCAGGGCCACCTCCAGGCAAACGGTTTGGCTGTGGTCACCAGACGCTCCGGCCCTCCTGCCGTGGCCACGAGGAGAGCACATGTCTCAGGGTCCGGCTGCACACAGGGGTGCGGGGTGAGCAGGACGAAACCTGTGCTCTAGACCCTGGGGCTGCCGCCACCTCTGCCTGACCGCGTCCATCCCCGAGGGACACGGAGACGCCACTTACTGCAGAACCTGACCCAACCTGTTCAGTCGATGGACTTAGGAGAAATAACCGGCTGGTATCCAAGTCCAAAGGGGCCGCTGCATGTTGCGGTAACAATGAAAACATGCAGCAATGGAAGAAACCAAGCTGAGTGCCGTAAGGAGATCAGTCCATGGGTTTACAGAGCTCTGAGGGCCACTGGCCTATTGATATCATGACTGTGACTTTAATAACTAGGAAAGGACAGAGTGGCCATGTGCTGCTTGTCCCCCAAATGATCTCCACCACATTCCCGAAAACCCTGAAATCCGTATTAATTTTATCCCTGTATGGGTCTGCATTGAGGAAATAAGTGATAACATCCAGGAAGAGCTGTAAAAAAGGACAGAAGTTTCTCCTAAATATAAAAACCCGTGTAAAACGCAGGAGGCAACCCTGTACTCTGGATATCCATCCATGAAGTAACAGTTTTACCCAAAGCAGTTCTCTTAATTCCCTGATTAATGACATGGCTGGAATCACCATGGGTCCGTAACAGACACAATCAAAACTACTGAAACAGAAAGAAAACACAAATCCCCTCTTCTTTAAAAAATAGCGAATTTCATTTTCCTCTTTCCTCCATCATGGCAAATAAATACATCACTGAGAGCCCGGGCCCTATCGGCTTTAAAGGGAGAATGAATTTAGTGTCAATACTACTTAGCAAAGTAGTTTTTAAAAAATATATATTTTTATTGATTTCAGAGAGAAGAAGAGGGAGAGAGAATTATGGATCGGCTGCTTCCTGCACGCCCCCCCACTGGGGATCGAGCCCACAACCCGGGCATGTTCCCTGACAGGGAATTGAACCGTGACCTCCTGGTTCATAGGTCAATGCTCAACTGCTGAGCCACACTGGCCGGGCAGCAAAGTAGTTTTTCATGTGAAAAATTTTATTTTATGTTTGTAAGTTTAAAACAACTCAAAGGGAAGCAAATGCATACTTACTCCATAATCAAAGGTTCATCATGAAAAGTCCTGTTGAGCATGGTCATGTTATTAGGATCTGTAAAGAAAGCAAACACATAAATACAGGCCCTTTGGATTACCTTTTATATCCACCCGTAGGAAAAAGATAGTCTTTCAATTATTTTCAAGATTCATCTCTAACGAATTCCAACTGTTACCATTACGGAGACACTATAAACAGAACTCAAACCGACAGCCAGTTTGTAAAGACAAACCACTGGGCGAGTTCACGCCACAGTGACGACCGGCCTGACCCTAACTTCCACTTGCGCTTCCCTCGACCCACCACACGGGCCTCCTCCTCCAGGTCCGTGCTGACGGGCTGAGTCTGAAGCAGGAGAGTCCTGTCTACATCACCATGTGACAGAAAACACGACTGCGCCCCTCCAGGAACAAAGCTGTCTGCTTCGATGAACTGGCTTCAGATAAGACTGGAGGTCTGGAGGGGACATGGTCTGACTCTCAACCCTGCTCCGCCCTGGCAGTGCCTCCCTGGGGAGCCTTTCTCAGCCAGCCTGGCACCGAGACTGGGAGGTAAGCGTGAGGCTTGCCCACTGGGTGCACGGGGAGTGCCGGAAGGCAGGCGTGCGGGGACGCTGCGGCCTGCACGTCTTCTCGGGTGTGATCACTGAACTGTGAGTCCCCAGAGGCAGGTGCAGGGCACCCAGTTTGCGGGGAGAATCACAGTGGCGGCACAGGGGCATCCTGGCAGGTGCTGAGCAATGGCCACTTTCTGATGGTGAAGAGGCAGTTGCTTCCTTGCAGGCTTTGGGGATTGTTCCAGAAAGTTCAGCCTACGGTGTGCTCTTCAGCCATCAAAACCCTCTAATAAATCTCTCTTAAGC
>NW_005875801.1:0-11221 GCF_000147115.1 Myotis lucifugus | reverse complement strand
TCACAGGCTGCTCCGAGCAGTGGGGAGGCTGTGACACTGCTGTTCTGCCAAGGAAGACTGCATTTTCAATTTAAAGCTCAGCTGCCCAGGAACCAAGCTGTTTGTTTTTCAGAAGAGAAGACAGGGAAGGAAGGAGGGAGGGAAGGAGGAAGACAGAGAAGGAGAGAGAGGCAGACAGAGAGAGAGAAAACCATGAGTTGAGATACCAAATCTATGCTCACGTCAAATCTCTAGAACAGAGGAGCTGTGTGTGTGTGTGTGTCTCTCTCTCTCTCTCTCTCTCTCTCTCTCTCTCTCTCTCTCTCTCTCTCTCATTAGCTTCTTGGTCCTTGGGCGCTCTCAGGATTCACTGCCAGGAAGTCCCTGTGCCCTCATGACAGGTTAATTAAATAGCTCTGTTGGGCCCTGTTGGGGTCTCACAAAAGACAGGAGAAAGAAGTGAGACAAATTCCCTTTCTCCATGAGAGATTTCAGAGGAGGACTCAGACAACACTGGCACCGCCTTGCTTTGCCTACACTGCTGCGTGATCATGGGGTGACTGCATCTGTTCTGTAATGGATTTTGAATGAGTGTAAGTATATGAGTATATTGCCCACTCGCCTCTCTGAACAACATGTATTGAGGGCTTACTATTCCATGCCAGGCTTTATACAAAGGTATAGCTTTATAGTCATAGTTTTTATGTTTACCGTAACACTTCTTGAGTAATTGGCATATGGTATTGGAGATATGCTGACCATTCTCTTTAACTATTGCAACCTGCTTCCTTCATCTGGCATTCCTGATCTCACCCTATATCTTTCTATTTATACCTCTGTGGTCTAACATACTTTATAATTTATTATGTTCATTTTATTATCTTTCTCTAGCTGCGAGAATGTATGTTTCACAACTCCTTGCTTAGTTTGTTTGCCAACTGAACCCCAAGTGTCTCTTGGAAAGATGATGACATTCAACAAATAATGACAAGTCAGATAAAGACAATGTCTCTCTGAGTCCTGTAATGGGGTTAACCTATAGGGAGCCAGGAAAGTCTCCTCCAAAGAGGCGATCTATGGGTGCCCAGGAGTGAAGAGGGTGGTGGGAACAGCATATGGAAAGTACCTGACAGGAGACAGAGCGTGGCCACGTGGCTGAAGCATGAAGAGCACCGGCAATGGGACATGTAGAGACCAGAGCAGAGCGGGCCCAGATGATACAGGGCCAGGGAGCCTTGTTAAAAGGTTTAGAATTAGTTACGAGACTACTAGTCAGCTATTGAAAGGTTTAAGGAAGAAAACTGCTATGCCCGGCTTTATTTTATGAAAGGATTGTTCAGGATACGGAGAGTAGTTTGGAACAGTGGGACAAGAATAAAAGGGTCCTCTCTGTCCCTTTCTGGTGTTCAAGATTACAGAAGTGAGGACGTGGTGGATCCTCTGGTGGGACATTCCGGGTTTCCCCAAGTCTTCCGGGAGGAGCTGTGATCAACTGTGCTGACACCACAGGAGCCAAAAATCTGTGTATCACCTCTGGGAAGGGGGTTGGGGATGACTGAACAGATTGCCGACCACAGGTGTGGGTGACACGGTGAGGGCTCCAGTCAAAAGAGGCAAACCAGAGCTCAGAAAGAAGGTACATCCAATGATGGTAATTCAACAACAAAGTCATACGGGAGAAAAGATGGCGTGTTTCTTTATTTTGAAGATAATATGGGGATCAGAGTCAATAGTAAAGGTGAGATGAAAAGTCTGCCATCACAGGACCAGTTGCAAAAGAGCATGCAGATTTGTGGCCCAGGATTGTGTCCGATGCTGCAGCATCGCACGATTCTCTGGTGTATTTGTAAAAAACAAACAAACAGAAAGTAAAATAACCAACAATAAGAAAAAAGCATTAAAAATTATCTCTCCCTCCCACCGCCCCGGAAAAAAGGAATGAATATAGTGAGGTGGCCAGTTGAAGAGAACTTCAATCATCCAGACAAGAGGAGAAGGTGGTTTGGGGTAAGGATAAGGCAACAGACACAGACAGGAGAGTGAATTCAAGATAATTAGAAGAGCAAATAAGATTGAGTAAGGATTAGAGTAGGAGTGGTGGGAATGTCAAAATGCCTTTTCTTATTTGTTTAAATCCCTCAAACTAAAACATACATCTTTTTGTGTGCTGTCTCCAGTCGTGATGAACAGGTGATAAGAGCTTTCTGTTTGCTCTGTTCAATCAGCTGCAGCCTCCTCTTCAAGCTCCCCTCCTGAATCCCAATCGTGTCCTTTCCGCATCAGCTTCCTCTGGCCCAGAATCAGGCGCAGCGTGAAACAGACTATTCTTGAAAATCAACACATTGCCTTTTAAAACACCGTGCTTAAAGGAAAGATCAACCGAAGGACTTGTATGCATGCATATAAGCATAACCAATGGACACAAGACACTGGGGGGTAGGGGAGGCCGGGGGAAGGTCAAGGGGGGGAAAAAAGGAGACATATGTAATACTCTTTGTAATACTTTAAGCAATAAAACAAAATTAAAAAATAAAAATAAATAAAAATAAAAGAAGGAAAAAAATCAATACCCTGTTGTAAATGTATTCCCCTGATAAATTGGGGTCCCTAAATATATATGAATGTCTTTCCTTATTTCCTTTCTGCTTTTCCGATCTCCACATACCCTTCGAGGCATAGTTCAGTTTCTGCCTCTGCCAGGAAGCCTTCCAAGTTCAGTCAGTCATTCATTCACAGAATCATGCTTTGATCCGCCAATAAGCCACGAGCCATTGGTGTGGCATTTAATCTCAGGCAACATTAGGACATCAATGACAGGATGAGGCAGGGCAATCTCTTAGCCTCTTTCCAGTCTATGATTTCCCTTTTGTGCTCTCCTTTTATCTTTCAGCCACACTCCAAAGTTCATGGTTAACTTTCCATGAGTGAGTGGGTTCTGTTTCCTTCTGGATTGTGAACTGCAAGACTGGGCTGACTTGCAAGTCTGTGTCTCTCACAGCGGCTAGCACAGCGCTAAATGACAAAAGTGGTGAATATTTATGCTAGTTCCAAGGAGAAGTGTGGAAGAGGTGATTAAAGTTTGCCTTAGCTCCAACACCCTTTCCTTTCACTTCATCACCTCTGCAATAATGTCCCTTCTCCCTGTACCAGGCCAGCTTATAACCTACAGAATGAAACCTGGCCAGGTTCACCAGCAGCCTACACAGCAGCCTGATGTCTCAGAATGCCACTGAATGGTAGGGTTCCTCCAGGGTCAGCCACAACCCTCATCACAGGAGTAAATGTAACTTTGATTCTCAATGAAAAGCCACAGTCCTATGGACTTGAGCGCTGGAGTTAGAGCTGTCAGGTGTAGATCTGGACCCAGGTCACCACAGAAAGTAAATTATACTAACTCCCTGTGCCTTGCTGTGTTTCTGTGTATTCCTTTGTCTCGCTGTGGTTGCACCGGGGAATGGTTCTGAGGCCAAATGACACAATGTGCGTGGTGTTTAGCACATGCCAGGTGTTCTGTAAACATTTGTTGAATGAAAGCTCTTTAGATTCAGCACTTGCAGTTCAGTTTCCTGCTTTTCCCTTCCGTGTCCAGACACCATCAATTAGGGAAACACTACTGTACTATTCTGCTTAATAAGAGGGGACTGCTTTGAAAGCACAACAACAGAACTTATTAAACATCTCCTTATTCATCCAGATAGAAGGATTATTAATTATCGAACATTGGCTAATTCCCAGGACACCTCATTTGCTCACATCCATTTCAGAAAAGCTTCAGATTTGGATGTGAGTTAATTTCACATTTTTCCCCCTCACAGAGAAAGCACAAGGTCACCGAGCAGGTAGCGGTCTGCAGGCCACCTTTCAGCCAGCAGGGATTTACAAGGAGGGAATTCATGCTAGAGTCTGGAGGAGAAATGTGGATAATGAGATAAGGGGAGAGGTGGAGGAAACAGCAAGAAAAACTAAAAAGCACTTGTGGGTTCTGCCTGGAGCTCTTAATTAACCACGTTCTCCACAACACAGAGCAAATCCATCTGGGCAACCCCAAAATAACAACAGCCCCTAGAGCTCAGGGGTGGGTCAATGGTGCAGAGTGATAGGTCACAGGCCCTGAAGAATTTAGAAGCCCCTCCTCCCCCAAATAAGAATCAAAAGTAATGGTGAGGTTGAAGCTAGAATGCCCTACACTTAATAATAACTAATAAATCCAATTTCCTCAAGTTTGGCACATTGTGCTAAGACAGCTTTGCCACAACAGCTCAGAAAAGGGGGAAGAATGCTGCAGAAGCCTGTACATGTGCTGTTGGCACAAAACTCCCAAGTTTTTCCCTAAGTAAATAAAGCCAGTCGCAAACTCATTTGCTTTGCCCTTGGGAAGTCAGGTACTTTTGTCACTGATGTGTGGATGAGCCCCAACTGTCTCTAAGGAAAGCATTTTATTTATGGCCTTTCGAGTAACACAATCTGAGTGTAATTTGACATGTTACATTGATTTTGTGTTGGGACCAAGGCAAGGCAGAAGCTATTCGTGCTTTCAGGGTCAGGCGGGGTTTAATCACGCAGACACACCTGGCTGAAAAGTGACAGCTGCAGCCAACAGAAAGATTGTTTCCTGGAGACCAAGTGCCCTAGGATAGGACACCCACTAAGCCATTACCTCTTCATTCCAGATTTTCTGCATAGTCTGTCCTCCTCATTCTACTGTTGTGGATACCGAGGCTCAGGTTAAGTGATTTGCCTCAGATGGTTACCAGACTGAAAGTGTTGAAGCTAGAACATAAACTAGGCCCACTGGGCTCCAAACTCCACTGAGTACCACTCCCTGCTAGCTCCCCGCCCTACATGATGCTTACCCAGGATAGCCACACTATTGATATCTGGGGATAAGAAATAGTGAAATATTTACCCTAAGTAAATACTTTGAATCAAATATCCAAAAATAATGGAGTCTCAGGATAGGAAGTCACCTAGTCCAAGGACCCATCCTATGCTTAGAATTTCAGAAAAGGACTTTTACACAGTTTGCAATCCTATCTAATAAAGAGGGAATATGCTAATTGACCCTCATGCCATCGCAAAGATGGCAGCGCCCACAGCCAATAAGGAGGGACTATGCTAACTGACTTCCCTGCCCTCAAAGATGGCGGCACCCACAGCCAATAAGGAGGGACTATGTTAATTGCTGTCACGCCCTCAAAGATGGCGGCGCTCACAGCCACAAGATGGCGCACCTGCCTCAAGAGTCCCCCAGTCCCCTCAGCCCCCCAGCCACCCAGGGCCGGCCTGAGGCACAGGCAAGCCTCGGATGTAGGTTGCCCAGCCACCCAGGGCCGCCCGAGGCTCAGGTAACCAGAGCCGGCCAAGGCTTGCACTGCTGGCAGTGGCAGCAGCAGAGGTGTGATGGGGGCATCGCCTTCCCCTGATGGTCGGGTCGCCTCCCACCCCTGAGGGATCCTGGACTGTGAGAAGGGGCAAGCCGGGCTGAGGGACTCCCCCTCCAGTGCATGAATTTTCATGCACCGGGCCTCTAGTTAGGTAATAACATTCCATAAACACAAGAAAATCTTGGGGTATGAGGAAATATCTTTACAAGGCACTATTTTTTCCTCCTTTTAATAAATAACATATTTTGAATGCCTACCATGTGCTATGCTGTGCTAGGCACGCCAGCTTTGCCTTAAGAATCCCCACAATAATCTTACAAGGCAGCACTATTATTAACATCCCCATTTTACAGGGAAGGAAACAGAGGATTAGAATGGCTGCACAACTTGTCCTAGGTCACACAACCAGTAAGCCTTAGTACAAAGATACAAACCCAGTTTATTAATGTGTTCTTCAAGGCATGTGGAGACACAGTGAAATATAGAAACAAACCTAATGAGTTCCTACTATTCTCTGACAACAGTAGACAGTTGTGCTTATTTGCAAGTTATTGGAAGGATATCCAATAACCCAATACATTCTTCAACCTAAGGCACGTCCAACTTCTCTTTGGTTTCCTAGAGTCAGAGCATTTTGGAGTAACTGAGGCGACATGCTAACTACCATGTACAGAGCCTGCATTTGAACATCTGCAGGGAAGGAAAATACTCTCACAGTTTGTTCCACTTAGGAGCAGCTCTGGTGATCAGGAAATCATTCTTATCTTCAGCTGACGAGGCCATTCAGTTAGGAACCTCCCACTTGTATCTCTTGTAGGTCAAGGGCAAAAACAATCCTGTCGATGAAGTGACATTATCAAAAGCAAAGAGGTTTAATGCTATTCACTGAAGCACAAGTGATCTTGAAGGAAATTGAGAGATTCTTTTTCAAGGACAGCTTTAATAGCTGAAGGGGAATAATGTTTTATATCCAGCCACCCAATCCGCTACAGACAACTTGTCACACTAAAGTGGCCACATTTTTTTTTTTTTAATATTTCAATGACATTTTGAATGCACATAAGAGGTTGGAGTGAACAAGAAAGCTAAAGACTTTTTTAGAAATCGCATTTGCATTTAATTTGAAATTCTTTCCAGTCCTATGACTTCTGCATAAATATTTATGGAATCCCAATGGCTAATTAGATTATAAGCCTTTTATCCAGGAATTTGTCCAATTTTATGCTGTCCGTGAAACCTGAGCTCTTTGCTGATCTCGGTTTGGTCCATATTAAATAAGCATTTGTTTCAACAGCCTTAAAGGCTACATTTTAAATTCTCACATTTGTTATGCATATTACATCATGAAATGTATAATCCTTGTTTTTGGACAAAAGTCTAAAGACTCAAATCCCATGATAAAATGGCTTTCTTGGGTGAGTGCTTTCATTTTGATCAAAGAGGAGTAAAGTACCAAATGCCCCCAAAACCAAGAGAGGAAAAAGCACAAATTGGTGCTTTATATCATCAACCAGGCAGCCTTCTACATTGATGTCTTCATGTGGTCCCCACAACCACCCTTGGAAGTGGAGATTACTGTTCTACTTAACTGTGAAAGAAACTTCAGTATCACACAGAATTAAACAAAAGTAGTTCTCCAGCTGGGTCTTCAGATGCAGCACCACTTCTTTAGTTACAGAGGAAGGCCAGAGAGGAATAAACCACTCTCTCTGTTCTACCCATTTCTAGAAGTTCAAGGTTTCCCCAAGTTACACTTTAGGAACCCAATAGGCCTTTTCATCTACACTTAGTACCCTCACTCCATCTTTTTGTTTGTTTTATTTTGTTAATCCTCACCGAGGATATTTTCCATTGATTTTTAGAGAGAGTAGAAGGGAAGGAGGGAGGGGAGAAACAGAGAAAGAAACATCAATGTGAAATAGACACATCCATTGGTTGCCTCCTGCACAGGCCCCGACTGGGGCCAAGGATTGAGCCTGCAACCGAGGTACCTGCCCTTGACTGGAATTGAACCTGGGACCCTTAAGTCTGTGGGCCCACTCTTTGTCTACTGAGCCAAGCTGATTAGGGCCTCACTTCATCTTTTTATCCTATAAAGTAATGCTATCACCACCACCAAATTTTTCTAGGTACAAAAAGAGCTGCATTGTGCTCTGGTATCATCATGTCATAGTAAATGAAATAATTCCTTTCTGTGGAAGAATCTTAATAATAATCTTAAGGGTCTGACTCTCAGGGTCTTGGTTCCTGGAAAGTGAGGTGCAAAGCAACACCCTCTTACAACACAAGGGCTGTTCATTTCAACTAGCTCAGTCCCCACCAATGCCCTCTTCTATTCACATGTGTTTCACATGATATTCCTTCCAGCTTGTTTCAGATGTGGCCGCTTTATCAACTTCACCTCCCTGGAGTCTTTGTTCTTTCATCCTATAGCTCTGACTCACCACCTCTTCCCGCTTGTCTATCTTTTAGCCTTTCTCTCTTGTTCCACAAACCATTATTTATAAAGTAACCTATGTGCTGAGTTTAAAAGGTCAGATAAAACTACAAGCTTATGACCCCAATAGCAGTCTCCCGTTTCATCTCTTCTCACCTCCATATCCTACTCTTCAGAGGCAATCCCTTTGAAATATTTTAATTCTTTCTTCTGGTATTTAGTAAGCAGACTCACACATTAAAGGGAAAGTAAAGTGATCAGTTCTTTATGGAGGCAAAAAGTCATTTTCAGTTTGATCTAAACTCCAGAGAAGAAAGTCTAGACAAAACTTATATTACTATAGACTAAATGATCCCTCAACTCTTTCACACCAAGACAACTCAAAATAAGATGAATCTGAGATTAATGCCTGTATTTAAGTCTCTGTAATAAGAGAGCCCAGACATGTTATGTATTTTTAAAATTGATTTTTACAGAGAGAGGAAGGAAGAGGGAGAGAGAGAAACATCCATGTGAGAGCAATACATTGATCGGCTTCCTCCTGCACACTTCTCACCAGGGATTGAGTCCTCAATCTGGGCATGTGTCCAACTAACTGAGTCATACCAACCAGGGCTCTAAGACTTATCTTAAGGTTATGAATTGCTGGGGGCTAATTCCAGCAGGTCATAAATGCAAGAAGTTTCATCAAAAGGTTGATGGAACCTTGAGGCTTCAGCAGGTCTGAAGATACATATTATTGCCTACTGGAATAGCTGAAAGCATTTCCTCAAACCTGAAGATTTGCATATATCATTGCCTGCTGCCAGACAGCCCAGGGCATTTCCCCAAACCTGAAATTCTACATGTTATTACCTGCTGCTGCCGAAAGCAGTTTTCCCCAACCTGACAATGCCTACTGTATGCTAAACCTTAACCTTTGATACGTATATCTTCTTTGCTTTAGGACAATTTGTGTTAATAAAAAGCGAGGGGTCTGGAGATTCAGAGAGAGAACTTGGTTACTGAAGCTAAGCCCTTCTCTGGCTCCCCCATGTATTACAAATTTATATTTCATTTCTAGTCTCTTTATTAATTTACATGCAGCCCTTCTCCAGATTCCTGAACCCTTCTAGATGCTGAGAAAGACCCCAGCAATGAATTCTATAGGGGGAAAATTTAACTCAGATATCTAGACCGCCTGATTGATGATTTTTAATTTCTATGTATTTAGTCACATAAATTTGATTTTTCATAGTGAAATTTCATTTCCAGGTGTTTCTGAAAGATCGGTTATGAGAAATCAAATAAGACTATCTAATTCTACTGAAAATGGAGTCAGGCATCATTAAGATGATCAATTATATATGTAAGATGGAAAAAAAGAAGGTCTTTATCTTATAGATTCCTGTCTAGACACACTTTTAACTCTTAAAATCAAGGATCTATAACAAAGACCTGAGCTAAATTTAATATACACACACCTATTACATGAAAGGTAATGGAGAGTCCATTAAATCCCACACTTCTATTCACTCTTCCAAGCACAGGAGAAGCTCTGGTTGCCAGCACATATCCCTTGAGCCTTACTACTTCCCTTAATCTGGCCAACCTCCCAATTCTGCACTCTCTACATCTCTTAGCCTGGGGACATTTTACCTGAAGCAGAGGATAATGGCTCACATCCTGCAATGCCTGCTGAAAGTGCCAGAGAATGAGAACTCTAGGACCCAGATCTTTTTATATTAACTTTGCCTGAAGGACTTCCTGTGGTGGATTGAATTTTTGCCACGATGTTATTTACAACTGGAGATTCTTTCCATCAGACTTCTATTGGGTTGTGTGGGAGTGGAGCTCCCAGAGATTTTGATCGTCGGCTAGGTTTGATAACCACTGCTTTTTTCAAATCAGAGTTTGTTTTAATGTAAGTACATTGACTACGTCCCTCGGTAAGAGCAAGATGGATGATGTGGTTGCCAACATCATGCCTCGGAACTAAAATCGAAACCTGTCAACACTCTTTCGTGTACTGTTTACTCGGTTATTCAACATTTACTCATCACCTACTAAATTCCTGACCTATGTGCTAGGGATATAAAGATGAATAGTCATCATCCCAGTCCTGGCGGAGCTTTGGCTACAGGAGAGGCAGATAGACAAACGGATATATCACAATGTAACCTGAAAAGTAATTTTAAAACACTTTATCACACACCGTGAGAGCACAAATTGCTATATGGGGAAAACTGGACATTGAACAACCTTTAGTTCATTCCTTGATTGCCATAATACTAAATAGAGCCAGGCCCTGTACTTTTATTCTCAAAATACATTGTGTTTATTGTAACAAAGCAACATATGCTCATTTCAAAACAAAACAAAACAAAACAAAAGCTCTTGGAAGCAGCCCCCAGCCAATGGCTGATGGTAATTGGAGTAAAATGTCCCAGCTCCCCGGCCCCTTGGAGAGAAGACTCTGAGGCATGAATTCCACACTGTTCCCCAGACTTTCCCCACATGATTGAGATCTAGGCAACCAGTGTAGCTGGCTTGAGAGTTCATCTTTTATCGGCTGCCTTCCTTCCCAGTCTCACTTTTCCTACGCTCCCCAAAGAAAGGATCTGTACTTGTTTTTTTGTCTCACATGTTTCTAGGATGAGGGCCAGTCCCTCCACTTGAATTCTGGTCCTGTCATCTCCCATCTCACTTTCTCCCCCACTGACTTCCTCTTCTTCCTAGGAGTCAACCTTGTCTCATTCCATGAAGAAACCCTCTTACTCCTTTCTATTTTCCTAACTCCCCTTCCCCTTTTCTTTTCATCTAATCTAAAGAGTGCTCTATATGATGTAATTTTCTCATCTTTACCTGTTGCAACCTGGCTTCTTCCTCCATCATCTCTCTATTGAAGCTCTTTTCACCTAATGTCAAGCGACCTTTAAAGTCACTGGGTGGCTGGGCTGTGACCGCACTGTGTCAGAACTGAGGTGACACTGTGCTCAAAACTTGATCTCCTTTTTACAAGGTGAAGCAAGCCACGGAGGGGTGAGCACAGGCCTCAGAAGCAGTGGAGCACTCTTCCAGAATTTGGGCAAGAGTGAGTTTTACAGGATGTTAGAAGAGGCAACATGGGGAGAGGGCAGGATTGGCTGGGAGGTTGGGGATTTCCTTGATAAGGCTAGTGGGTCCTGTGTTCCAGGGTAAGGTTTGAATCCCAGCTCTACCATTACCAGTGAGACCTTGGGCAAGTTACTTAACCTCTGTGCCTCAGTTTACTTATATGTACTAGTAAGAGTAACTCTAATGGGGTATTTTCTTGGTGAAAGAGGAAACTTCTAGTGAGAGGAATGTTCAGATGGAGTTGGATTGAGAAACATGGTAAAGGGTTGGGATAGAGAACAGAATTTCATACCAACAGGGAGAACCAAATATGCAGTGATGTGGC
>NW_005875800.1:0-11231 GCF_000147115.1 Myotis lucifugus | reverse complement strand
CAGAGATTCTGTTTTCTTCATTATGCTAGAGGCCCAGTGCACAAAATTTGTGCATAGGTGAGGTCACTAGGCCTGGCAGGCGACTGAAGTGTGAGCGTCTGGCATGGAAGGGCAGGTGCCAGCTGACCTCTGGGCCCTGGGCAGCACCTTGGCCCCCAGGCCCCCACGCACCCCCATCTACCTGAGTCCCCATGGGGAGATGTGGTGAGTGCAGCTGGACTCCATGGGCCAGGGTGCAGCGTGGGCCTCTGGGCCGCCCAGTGGCGCCACACGGAAGCCGGGTGGGTAGTGCTCTCTCCTGGCCAGCCTCACAGACTGGCTCCTGCACGAACCCATGGGGAGCCCAACCAGCCCCTGAGGTCCTGGAAGCTGTGGCCCGGCTCACCTGGAAGGGGCCACATGGGTATGGAGCAGGCTCCTCATGGGCACGCAGCAGCTGAGTGCGGGGGCTTCCCAGGCATCCTGCTCACTGTCTGCAGGGCGATTGGCGGGGCAATCAGGCCCCTGCTTGCACCCGCCTTGGCCTGGCGCTGCCTGTTCACCTGCTCCACCATCCCGCCATGGTCCTGTTCTTATCAGGGCCCATAGGGGCCAGCAGTGCCTCCACTGCCGCCTGCTGCCAGTGCTGTGTCGCCGATGCCTGCCATGTTCTGCGCTGTCCCCTGGTGTTCAGCGCATGTCATAGCGAGCAGTCAAACTCCAGGTCAAATTCCCAGTTGAGGGAACAATTTGTATATTAGGCTTTTTATTTTATAAGATTATCACTCATGCCTGGTTCATCGTTGGTGTGATATGTATTCACTAAGTGAATGAATGAATGAATGAATGAATGAATGAATGAATACATGAATGCAGAATGCATAAATTATATGTGCAAAAGTCTTATTGAGGCCAAGGGCTAAACAACAGCTTTGTGCATAAAAGTATTCTCTGAAATAAATTGCCATATGCAGTATCATTTGAGGTATTGTGTCAATTCTGGGGCATTAAATGAAGACTCAGGAAACTGGATAACAGAAACATTCTCTTCTCCTGGGAAGTCAGGGATTCATTTTCATATTGGGGCTGGATATATGGATTTAAGAGATTCACCATCTGCTTTTAATTAAAGGCAGTCCCAGAATGAAAGAAACAGCCACATAAAATTTTCCAAAATGGATCTAAGAAGGTTACAAGAGTTGACAGGTAATTTAATGTCACTATGCTATCTAATGTCCCCAATTGCACTATATTCAAATGAAAAAAAAATCAAACTGATCTCATTTGGGTTCTGGGGAATGATAAACATGCTTCTGCCAACCCTTAGGGCAACACAATAAATACACGAGTAGCAGTGTATCCTCCCCAGCCCAGAGCCAGAGTGGTGGCACACACACTAGTCACCAGGAGGGGAATGGGTACTGGAACAAGTGCAGCCTTCGTTGATGACAGAAACAGTGGAATTCTGCCCTGCCACGGGAGGAGAGGAGACCAGGGATGGTTCTTGTATTCAAGCAAAGCAGAGTGGATACAGGGGTCATTCATTTCTGGAAAGATCTGATATGAATGATCATAGTATCCAATCTGGGTAGACACACACACACACACACATACATACATATGTAAAAATTAAAGTACATAGATATAAATTATATATCCTAAAACTAGTGATTAATATCCAAGCAAGCT
Organism: Myotis lucifugus; assembly: GCF_000147115.1. NCBI lineage: Eukaryota > Metazoa > Chordata > Mammalia > Chiroptera > Vespertilionidae > Myotis > Myotis lucifugus. Next base: position 9,563 of record NW_005875800.1, on the reverse strand, counting down.
TTAAGTTACCTAAAACCTCTGTTTCAGCAATATTATTATTTAAAGTTAATCTTTTATCAAATAGGTATCATTCTTTGAAGTTAAGAGCAAGCAAGACTATTGATAATTCATATGAACTTGTCATTTGTCAGAGTAGAAAAACGATTAGCTTTGACTTCAGAAAAAATCTGCAAAGTTTCAATATCTAGGACATGGTACAACTAGAATGGAAAATTGTCTAGTCATATGGAAGCCTTGATATGAACAACTCTCCATTTCTTTCAGAATGTGCTAAGTATCTATTTAGGTCTTCATAATCTCTGCTAAGTAGTTTTCTTTGCTGTAAGAAAAGCTAACTACTTATGGATTTAAGTAGGAAGTGCCATTTATCAGATATACTTTTTCAAAAGATCTCTTGGGAATCTAATTGAGGATCCCTGAATAACATTCAGAGGAAAATTATCAGTGGTGTGGATCATTCATCAGTCTTGATTAGAAAAAGTAAGGATCTGAAATAAGATAGTAATAGGAGAAACACACAGAAGTGTGTGGGTATGTGAAATCTTAAGAATGGTGGATAGCATTTATTCACACATATGAGGATGTTAAAATGGTGTCTGCATAAGAAAGAGACAAACAACAACAACGCATGACCCACATATTTAATTTAAGCTATAAGTCTTCAACAGTAGAGATAATGCCTTGGGTCTATTAGACCCTTTTCCTCCTGGGCACATAGCTAGCCTACCTTTCTCACGTTTTCATGCAGTTGCCTAAGGCCACAGGAGTGAATTCTGCTCAATATAATTGGGTGGAAATAATACACTCCATTTTCTTACAGCCAGTGGGGCTGCACCCAGAAAATACAGTGGGAGAACTCTGAGGCCTTGAGGATGGATGGGAGAGCTACTAGATGGGTCCTTGAATAAATGCAGAGAGCTAAGCCCTCCTCCCCATCCCGCCCCTATACCACATGACCTAAATTGCTCTCAAGTGTGAGAAAGAAATAGCCCTTTTTTATGTTTAAGCCTCTAAAATTTTACTGCATGTTTTATTACATTTCACCTTCTTTAAAGTTGCTAAGTCTTCAACTAGTTCCCTAGTGATTAGAGATTGGATATGAACTCTAGAATAATCTGCATATTATTTGTAATGTATTACAGATTTTTAATGCTTAATGTGACTATCTAGTTCTTATTTCATGGTATGGGTTTGTTTTTAAAATTATTTCTTCTTGTCTTTATTAAATTCTGAGTTTAAAAAATTCTTAGACTATTTATGAGGGATATTTGCATTAGGTACATTCAACTGAGAACTGTGATCAGAAGATTCTGGAGTGGGCAGAGCAGCTAAACAGCAGGTTGGTTATTTGTCAGTTGCATTCGTGCACTGTATTAAGTCACCTAGACACAGTTGTTATTCTATTTTATGTATTCTTGTAACTTACTTGTTGATTTTACTATAATTCCTCCATTATTTGTAAGCCTGACTTTTATAAAGTATTTTATTATATGACCTTTCTTAAATAATATGCCATAGTATCTTTTTCTGTGTATGTTATTTTTGAGTTTGTTTATTTGCTGTGAGCAATTTAAAATCTTCAAGTAATCTTATGTGAAGACTGTTGAACCAATTTCTTTAAGATCTATCCCAATTGCCATATTGAATCTAAGTAAATTATTCATTTAACACCCCTTAGACTGAGAATTTTATCTTATTGGTCACAAAGGCAATTTCAACTCTTTATTAAAATATCCCAATCTGTATCACATTTTTTTTCAAATAACAATCCAATATTTTGATATCTAAAAAAAAACCCTCTTATGCTTTTATTAAGTATTCTAAAAGCAAGTATCATTTGGTCTTAAGTTTCCTTTTTTTCAAAGAAGAGCATGCAAACATAGTTGGCAGAGAATAACTTGCATCATTTTTCCCAAGGGTTCAAGGACTAACAGTGGGACTGGATTAATTCAATACATCTCACTTAAACTAAAATGGACTTCATTAGGTTTCCACCGTTTCCATTCTGCAAAAGGAACAAGTTGTAAGCTTTACAATCTTTTACACGTACATATTTCTTTTATGAAAATAGTTAGTCTAAGGCTATTTTATAAAATATGGGTACCCTATTAAGTAGAATTTTATTAATGCATATTTGAAACATCACTAAAAATGAGCTTAATTTTTCAACTATGTCTGCCTAAAGAACACTTACCGCACATTAGCACATTAGCTTATTAAATTTAAAATTCATATTACAGTCCAAAAAGTTTCTTTCCTTAGAATACTGAAGCATTTACTAAAGATGGTGAGTTAATTTAATATTTTGTTATATCACTTATCAATAAATATGGTATTTGAAAAATCCTTTAAATTTCTATGGATCTTGAAATGCTAATTTAATTCCAATACTGACCTTATATATTTAAAATTATTTTTAAGTTACCATTGGCATTCAATATTATATTAGTTTCCTGTGCACAAAATAGTGGTTAGACATTTATATAACACTAGAGGCCCAGTGCATGAATTCGTGCATGGGTGGGGTCCAGCAGGCCCAGCCCCAATCGGGGTGGATTGGGGCCCGGGCCTGTCGGGAGGAGGAGATGGTGGGAGGTTAGCTGGCCAGCCTGCCTCCATTGGGGCCTGATCAGGGCCGGGCTGGCTGGGGGGAGGGGACAAGGGCGATTGGCCAGCGGGCCCCACCCCCGATTGGGGTGGAGGGGCTGATTGGAGGTGGGGCTGGCAATGGGGAGGGGACATGGGAGGTTGGCCGGCCAGCCCCACCCACGATTGGTGGGAGGGGCTGATTGGGGGCAGAGCTCACTGTAGGAGGGGCTGTGAGCAGTGGGCTGGCTGGCCCCACCCCCGAATTGGGTGGGGGGCCTGATCAGGGCCAGCAGCCTGGGGGAGGGGCTGCAGGTGGTGGCCAGCAAGCCCGCCCCTGATCGCCCCTGCCTATCCCAAAGGGGGCGGGACCGGCCAACCTCCTGAAGCCCTTCCCCCTGTCCGGCCCTGCCCTATTGGTGCCAGGAACCAATTCCAACATGTCATTATTTCAAGAGTTTCTTCAAAAGGTTGATGAAACTTGGGGACTCAACAGGGTTGAGTCACAGATGTAGTCACCTGTTGGAAATGGCTAAAGGCATTTCCCCAAACCTGAATAGGAAACTGATTGTGGCTGCCAGACAGCTAAAAGACATCTTCATCTACATGTTATTGCCTCCTACTGGCCAAACACCTGAACAGCCATAGGCTATTCCCCAAACTGACAATGCTTCTGTACCCTTTGAAACCTCACCCTTTGAAGTGTATTATCTCCCCCTTGCCTTAGGACAAATTGTGTGAATAAAAGCAAGGGTCCTAGACAAGGAGGGAGTCTTCAGTTCCTTTAGCCCCCAATGCCTTTCAAAATTTTATCTCGTCTCCGGACTCTTTATTAGTCTCTGGATTCCTATGTCATCTACGCACAGCCCCTTTTCCAGATTCCTGAACCCTTCTTGATGCTGGAATAAGAACCCCAGCAATTGGGGTGGGGGGTGATCTGGGGCAGGGCCAGCTGGGGGCAGGGGCCACAGGAGGTTGGGTGGCCGGCCCCACCCCCCGATCAGGCCAGTTCACTGGCCACAGTGGGCGTCGTAGCAACTGGTCATTCCAGTTGTTACAGCGTTACAGTTGCTGGCTTTTTATATATATAGTTAGTAAGTGATTCCTCCAATAAGTCTAGTACCCATCTGACACCATACATAGCTATTAAAATATTATTGTCTATATTCCTTATGCTGTTCTTTACAATCCCTTGATTATTCTATACCTGTCAATTTGTACTTCTTAATTCCTTCACCTTTTTCACCCAGACCCCCCAAACTCCGCCTATCTGGCAACAATCATGTAGAGACAGAGATACTTCTATCTAATATAGATTTCATCTTATAGTAAAAAAGAAAAATCTTTAATTGAAATGCTAGATTGACTATCATAAAAATGGACTCAGTGTAGGGGTCTACAAGTTTCCTTTCATAAATGAACTATGTAAGCTTAAGCTATTTTTAAATATTTTTTTTATTGATTTTATACAAAGAGGAAGGGAGAGGGAGAGAGATAGAAACATCGATGAGAGAGAGGCATCAATTAATTGGCTGCTTCCTGCACTCCCCCCATGGGGGATGGAGCACTATCCGGGCATGTGCCCTGACCAGGAATTGAACTGGCAAATTCATTGTGCATGGGACCTCGCTCAACCAACTGAACCATACCAGCTGGGCAAATTTTTATTTTGATCGGCAATGATTTACATCAGTCAATAGTTATTGAGTGTCAAAAATTTTCCCTTCTTAAGTTTATTAAAATGTGGCCAAATGCTAATAATTCCTTGAAAAATTTAGATATCAGCAATAGTTAGAATAGGTAACTGATATGGCACAGCATTTCCAACTAAAATGTACAATATTTCATGATTTTTTGCAAAAGCTCAAAATTGTACTGTTGAACAAAGAGTTTTATTGGATATTATTTTAGAATTTGAGTCTTTAGTGGTTAACATTTTTGGATTACATAGGTATTTCAAGTTAACTCAATCCTTTTTCTAAGTTTAAAATTAAATGACAATGAATAAGAATTCAATTTTTATGGTCAACATTATTGTTTAATGAATTGATGGTAAAATAGCATTGGTTAACCACCTTCTGGTAGTTTAACTATTTTTATTAAGGTCAGGAGAATGTGGCTTTTATATCACAGCTAATTCGTAATGAAATATTTTTTAGCCAGTTTTTCCCTCATTTGTTTCTTGAAGTTATTAATTTCCCCATATTCAAGAAGCTAAGCTAGGCCTAGTGAATCCAATGTGAGCAAAGTCTCATAATTTAGCCTCATAGAATATATTTGAAGACCATTTGAAATTTTAGCAGAAACTATGTTATGGTTCTAGTGGAAGTGACTGCACCAAGTTCTATTGAAGATAATGATAACAAGATAAACAGTTTATAACCTGACTTATAAATATTCATTATAAATATTATAAACATTATATTTACAGCAAAGTTTCATAAAAGAGTTGAGAATAATAGCTGTCTTCACCTCCTTCCCCATTACCCATTTTCTTTGTACCCATTCTATGCATTCTCCTGCCTATCACTCAAATAATTCTGCTCTTCCCATGCTCACTGGTGACCTCCATTTTCCAAAATGCATGATTATTCCTTAATCCCCATTTGACTTGTCCTCTTAGCAGCATCCAACATGATTGACACTTTCTGCTTCTGAAATCACTCTCTGCTCCTGGCTTCTATTGACTCCGTAGTTTCCTGACATATTCTTTCTTTGCTATTCCTCCTCCTCTATAAATGTGCCTTATCTGAGTCTGCCTGGGTTCTATAGCAAAAGCATAGACTACGTAGCTTAAACAACCAACATTTATTTCTCACAATTCTGGAGGCCGGAAAGTCCAAGTTTATGGTGCCAGTGTGGTTGAGCTCTGGTGAGAGCCCTCTTCCTAGTTTCTTAATGTGGAGAAAGGGTAAGAGAGAGGGCTCTCTTCCTCTTCTAGTAAGGACAATAATTTCCCCAGGAGGGTTCCACCCTCATGATGTAATTACCTCCCAACAAATACCATGCATCACATTATGATTGCACTCAACAGCAATTGGCAGGGGGTTGGAGGGGGGAGCACAAACACTCAGTCTATAGCATGGCCTTTATTTTCCTTGTGGATATTTTCTTTACACAGAATTTCATGTATTCCAGGGATTCAGAATTTAAATATTTATTCTGAATTCATACGTTCATCCCTAACCACTTATTTAAGTTCCAGAATTCTGTATCTAATTACCTTAAACTTACCATGATCTCTTGGTTCTTCCCTCCCACCTGTTCCTTATCCATACTATTATATCTCAGTCACAAACAGACTTGCTCCCAGTTACCCAATTCAAAAGCTTAAGAGTGATATATAATTTCTAGATTCCCATTATGTTTTGTATCCAGCTCTTCAAGATATTTCATCAATTCTAAGTCCAAATCACAATCTAAATCCTTCCACTTGTCTACACTCACTGTACTACCTTCCTAGTTTAATATTATCTGCAGTCTCCTAATAACTTCTATAGTTCCCTAATTGGTCTGCTTGCTTCTATTCTTCTATTTTCTTGGCATATATCTCCACAGAACATTCAAAGTAATGGCTTAAAAGCCTAATTAGATCATTTGACTCCTGCTGTTGAAAACCCTCCTAAGTCTTCCCATATATACTTTAACTTAAAAGCAAGATAACTTACCCTGGCCTATAAGACCCCCTGAGATCTGGCTCCTGCTCACCTCCCTGGCTTTTCTCACACAGCTTTCACTCACACTGGACTTATTTCTTTTCTTCAAATATAAGAAATCAATTCTTGTTTGGGGTTTTTCACAATAATGGTGGCCCAGATTGTCACATAGTACAATTTTCTTAGCATTCAATTCTCAGTATGAATATTATTCCTTTCAAGAGAGTCTTCACTCACCATCCAATCTAAAATTGGCCTTTCATTCAACCATTTTATCTTTGACTAGTGGCCCAGTGCACAAAATGTGTGCACTGGGGGGTCCTTCAGCCTGGCCTGCACCCTCTACAATCTGGCCCTTGGGGGATGTCAGACTGCCGGTTTAGGCCCGATTCCACATCGGCAGTTGCACATTCCTCTCGCAATTCGGGACCGCTGGCACCTAGGCCCCTTCCACGGTGACAACTAGGATTCTGCAAAAGCTCTAAGCAGCTGGGTGTGGGCCCGCCTCCTGGGTGCCCAGAAAGGCCCAGGCTGGGGTCACACAGGGAAGGGCTCTGACCCAGCCCAGACCATGATCTGAGCTTCCCGAAAAACTCGGGGTCTCCCTTCAATGGCGTGTACCTCATGATTGCACCACAGCTGGCACTCCCACACCGCGAGCCCTTCCCCCCAGGCAGGGTGCACACTCCACACCCTGCACCCGTGCTGCTGCTACCCCAGAGGTGCTTGTTCCCAGGGAGGCTGGGGGCTCCTGAGGCACCCACGGGAAGAGGGTGGGGGGAAGGAAGGGGGATTTGCAACAATACCTCTGGGAAGAGGCAGCCGAGGCAGCTGCGGTGGCGGCGGTGGCTGGAGGCAGAGGCTAAGGTGTAGGAAGAGGTGCCCAGGCACTCCCCCTCCCATTGTTCCCAGCCCTGAACAGGCCTAGCCCCATGCCCCGCAGCATGTCCTGCGCCTCGGACCGTGCAACCAGCCCTTACCTTACCAGTCCCCCTGCTCGTTAAAGCTACTTATCCCGGGAAAGCTTGCACTGGGCCCGAGAGCGAACCCACAGACAAAAAGTGAAACTTCGGCAGGGCTGGAGCAACTGCTGGTTGGTGCCTTTCCCCTCCTTCCTTCCCACCATCCCCACCCCCTTCCCTCGGTCTCCAGTGCGGTGCCCTGAGAGCTGGAAGCTGATGTCAGGGGCCTGAATTCCTGACTTTGCCTGCACGCATTTGTCCATGTAAGGTATGGGAAGACAGGTGCCCGGGAGACGCGTGGTGCTGCCTGCTGGGGGTGGGGGCACCTGCAGCAGGCAGGGGCTGTGCCAAAAGGTGGGTGCACAGTGGACATTTTATTTCCTGGAAATGAGAAGAGGGGACCTAGGGATGCAGGGTGTGTCTGCTGGCTCCGGCCTCAGCAGCCCAGTGCTATGGCCTCCGTGGGGCTGGGGCTGGAGTCTGGACCCCCCTACAGCCTTGTGTGTCCACCGGCTCCATGGCTCTGGTCGGCACCACCATCTTTGTGGCTATGGGTGCCACCATCTTTGTCGCGAAGTGATGGTTATTTTGCATATTACTCTTTTATTAGATAGGATTTTCTTTATGGTCCTTAATTACCTATCATTTTCTTGAATATTTGCATGTTTATTGCTTTAGATTTCTGTAATCCCAGAATGTGGAACAGTGCCTAGATCATAACAGGTTCTCAAAAAAATTTTTGTTGAATAAAAGAAGAAGTTAATGAATATTATATATCTGCTGGGAACATGAAGTTTAGGGAGGTTTCGTGTGTTGTTGTTTTTTTAATAGTGATTGTTAAGACAGGAGATACCCAAAATATTTATATGAGATTTTGGAAAAGGCACTGTTAATTGACAGAGCATGGAGGAATTCAATGATTAGCATAAAAATAATAATAAACATTTCTTCATTGGACTGAGGAAGAAGTAGATAAGGAAGCGTTTCGGTATAGATGAGTACAAGGCTGTCAATATTGTGATCAGAGACAATTCCCAGCAGGAGAGTGGAATGCCATAGGTGACCCCCCCTCCACTCTTCCCTTTCTCTCTCTTTGGGAACTAAGAGTCCAGCTTTAAAAAGGAATTAAGAAGAAGAGAGGGTATCAGAGGACTGTCTTCAATGAGGTAACACTGCCCTTATCTTTTAAAGCAGCCTCTTGGATTTAATTAAATATGCGGGCTGGAACCTCTGTTGTGATCCCAACCAGGTAGACATATTAGAAACACAACTTTCTGTGCTAATATTTATGCTGTAGTTTCCTTTTATTATATACTTACAACTGTCATCTAAAGTATTTTAATGCTTTTCTTTTCAATCCTGACCAGTATCTTTTTTATAAAATATACACATACAGAGAGACACACATTTATATCTATCTACTTCTGATTCATTTTGATACTCCCAGTTTCCACCCTGCACTAAATGGGATCTTCAAATAAGGTAATCTGTAAGCTCACGTGACTCACTGAAAAGTTGACATTTTCCTCTAAATCCATTGTTTACAATTCAGAGTACTATGATAGAGCAACATCTCTCCACTGTGTAGTTTCCATTGAAAAAAATACTAGTAATAAAAGGATAATTTGACAATAATTAGCAAGTAATAGAGGCTGAACCAAAGTCATTCACTGTGTGATGGTTAAGAAAATAGATGAGATGGCTGATAAGACTGCAGAATTAATCACAATAATATTCCAGCAAATGGAATGTCCTTTCAGTCATCGCTACCTTAACAATTTACATTTAAATATAGCACATACTTTTAATGCAGAAACTTGTTTCCCTTAGTTTACAATTCACACTAAACCTTTCTTTATTCTTCGATACACTTAGAAACCCAGGGTGGATCATTATCCTATATAATAAAAGGGTAATATGCAAATCAGCCACATAGGGGAAGGACCGGTCGCTATGTGCACTGACTACCAGGGGACAGATGCTCAATGCAGGAGCTTCCCCTGGTGGTCAGTGCGCTCCCACAGGGAGAGTGCCGCTCAGCCAGCAGCCGGGGTCATGGATGGCAAGCGCAGCAGCCCGCCTCCACGGCAGTGCTAAGGATGTCCATCAGTCGGACATTCCCTGAGGGCTCCTGGACTGCAAAAGGGTGCAGGCCGGGCTGAGCGACCCCCCTCCCCAGTGCACAAATGTCCTGCACTAACATGTCCACTAATGCTATGTAGATTATTTTATGCTGTGTAGACCTCAGTATCTTTCACTAACAGTGCATAATTTTTAAAAAATATAATTAACATGTGTTTTAATAGAAAAAATATTAGTTCTCTTTTGGTCTTTGGAGTGGGGGGGGGGGGGAATGGTA
>NW_005875799.1:2379-11333 GCF_000147115.1 Myotis lucifugus | reverse complement strand
ATAGACTTAGGTCATCTGGGTGACTACATTTTCTCCCAGGTAGGAATAGCCGAAGCCTTTGCTGGTGTCGGGCTGGTGGGTGCAGGGTGTGGCATCTGGAGGTCTGGCCTGTGAGTGGCAGGTGCAGGGCCTCAGAATGTTGACGGTGGTCGTGGCTGTGGAGGCTGCCTCCTGCTCACGGGGGCCCTTCCTGCAAACGTGGGACCCGGACGTTGGGTAATTGGGCTGGAGGAGACGGCCCAGGGTCCCATTAGCACACGATGACTCATGACTGTTTATTGTTGTGGAAGCCACATTAAGGCAACTCAGAAACTAAATTTGTGTGCTGCTTCCCCAGACAGAAGCTGGTTCCGTGTGTGAACATTTTGGGCAGCCTTTGTAATTTTGTGGAAAATAAACATGTAGAGGTCCCTATTGAGCAAGGCGTAGCTTTGTCTGTCTCTCGTGCCCAATGAATAGCTTCCTGCACATGGCTTCTCATCCTTTGCCATCTTGTCCTTGGGACCCATGTGTCAAAGGATAAATTCATACGTAATTTTGCTAGGGTATTGCAAGAGGATATCGCCAGGTTCCTCTCCACAGCATTCCTACCAGTAACGTGTGTGAATGTTTACGTCCGCTCTTACCTATTTCTCAAAGGGATGCCATACTGACTACCCTAAGAAAAGCACTGCCCACCCCTTTCCCATTACTCCTGACCTCACAACCCTCTCTATTCCACTTTCGATAAATGGCGTCCCCTCTTTTACTTGTTTTGTTGTTTATATTCCCTCCCCATTAGACCGTAAACTACATGAGTGCAGAGACCTGACTTCTGTCTTGTTTACTGCTGTATTCTGTGGCCAGTCAGACTCTGATCTGTAATAAGAATTTTTTTTAAAATCCTCACCCAAGGATATGTTTATTGGTTTTAGAGAAAGAGGAAGTGACAGAGAGAGAGAGAGAGAGAGAGAGAGAGAGAGACAGACAGACATACGGATTGGCTGCCTCCCCCATGGGCCCTGACCAGCGATCATACCTGCCACTGAGGTGTGTGCTCCGACCGGGAATTGAATCCACCACCTTTTGGTGCATGGGATGCGCTCCAACCAACTGAGCCACACTGGCCAGAGCCACACAGTAAGAATTTGATATATTTGTTGATAAATTGAACTTGATAAAGTAATGAATAAATAAATGAGCAAATGAGTACAGAAAAACGTCACTCAGAGTCTCCCTTTCCCTCCACCCCACGGCTTTGGAATCTTGGACATGGCCTCCGGGCACTATCACATCTTAGCACAAAGTTGGGAGATTGCAAGTCAGGTTCATCCTACACTCCTGTTGAGTGGTCACCCCGCCCAGGCCATTGCTTCTTTACAAAGCTCTTTCATGGCCCGTGAGGAAAGCTGGGCAGCATCTTTATTCCCAGTTCCCAGAGGAGGAGACGAAGCCCAGAGAGGAAGTACATGCCTGGGGGTGCAAGGTCAGGCCTGTGGGGAGCCGCTATAGGGTTAAGCCTCGGACTGACCTGTTGGCAAAGTCATAAACAAGTCCCAGCTTAGAGGGCACAGTCCTCTTAAGCATAATTAGGCTTGACCTTATAGCACTCCCTAGATCTTACCTGGGAAGCTAATGGGCTAAGGAAGTGCAGCAAGTGGTCAAAACAAGTGAAACTCACAAGAACAGTGTAACTTTGGTAACCACTACCTTGTTTACCTCTGACTATAAAAATAAAGGCTCAGTTTGCCTCAGGATCTTTGTCTGTGGCCTCAGCCAGGCACAGGAAGATCCACGGAGACTAAAGAGAGCTAGAGAGTTCTGAACGCTGTCTCCGTGTAAAACATTCTTCGTCGACTCCGTCCACACCTTTGGGAACCCCTGGACCGCTGGGCCTGGACCCCTGCACAGGCCTGCACTCCAAGCTGCCGAAGCTGCCTCACTGGCGAAAGCAGCTTGATCTGCACAGTTAACAAGGAGGAAATCGAGGCCAGAACATGTTTTCTCAGAACACCGCCTGGGGAAATACCTCTCCGAACTCAAAGCAACTGCAAAAGCTGCAAGTCCACAGGTGTCCTCCTCCCACCCTCCCCGCTGACAAGTTGCTCTCTCTACCCAGTTCCATGCATCAGGAAATTTCACCAACTTTCGATGAAAGCATTTTTGTATCAATGTCCCATCTTCCGGGGCTTGCTGGGAGCAGCCAGGGGGGCCGTTTCCTGAGCTGGAGCTCCTGCTGGTTGATCAAAACGCAGGACAGAAGTTTAGAATGAGAGTCCGTTAAAGTGAACAAGGTGCTCTTGACCCAGCAAGGGGAGGAGGCCACACGGCGTGGTGCCCACGTGGAGCTGGCAGGTGTGCGCTGGTTCCCTCAGTCCCCGATCCAACATGGAAATCAGCCTCAGGCCTGCAGACAGAGGCCCGGTGACCCACCCGCCAGTCCCACTGTGCCTGGGGACAGATACACATAGCGGTGCTTTGAGAGGGTCCGTCCGCTGAAGGGTGTGAAGGAACGACACGCCTCCACTCTCCGTGCCACACCCTGTGACAGCCAACAGCCTGGGCCTGTTCCGTCCCGCGGACCCGGGATTCTTACACGGCCCCGTGATGGCCTCGGTCTGTGTGGTCCCTGAATCTGCGGGAATTGTCACCAAAGTTGTGCGAGTGCGTGTCTGCCGAGGACCCTGCCCCCCACGCCCTCGGCCTGTGCGGAGGACCCGGTGCCGCCCGTGTCTCTGAAACAGCCTGGCTCCCCCTGGGCATTTGCTGCGTGTCCAGCTTCCTGTCTGGTGATGGACATTCTATTTCCTCTCCTCCCCGGTCTGGGAATGAAACACTCATCTCCTGTCCAAACATGTGTGTGTCTGCTGGCCCCACCCAGCACAGCTGTTTGCCCGGCCCTCCCTGGACCAGGTTCCCACCACGAGGACAGGACGTGCTCCCACATCCGCCTCTGCCACCAGCCTGGTGACTTGTGGTCACTGAGCCCAGTAGCCAGAGAGAGACTCTTTAAAAAGACTCTCAGACGTGTCATTAAAATCTCAGTGCTGGGTTTGGGGGAAGGTGCTGGGCGGCTCCCGCCCCTGCTTTCCGGAAACACAGATTTTTAGTGTTTGAAAGTGACAGAAGGCTAAAGTGAGACGGCCCTAAATATACTGTCCTGGGCATTTCCGGCAGCTGGGCATGTGGGATTAATTCTGCACAAGCGGCCTCTTGCCTGAAGTATTGGACCAGGCCCAGCAACGGAGCCACCTCGGGTCCCCCTCCAGCCCATGCTTCACCCCACCTCCACGCACAGCTCCCACACCACACCCTGCTCCCTGTTGCCTGGAGCCCTGGCCACCCACTGGCCAGAGGCACAGCCATGCTCCTAGGCTGAACTCCAACTCTCCTCAGTCAGGCCACCGCCAGACTCACAGCCCGTACCCCACCCCTCTGATCTGTGGGTGGCCCTGGCCCACTCAACCTGTGCATTCGATGTCCCCTCTGCCTAGAAAGCCCTCCCTGCCACCTCCCCACCTGCCAAGACTCCGTCATCCCATCCTTTGAGGCCAGTTCAGATGTCACCTCCTCCAGGAAGCCCACCCAGATCCCACCACACCATGGGACCTCTGACTCCCGCACTGACGGGGCCTCCCCAGGAGCTGTCACTCCCACCTTGCTTCTTGTTCCTTTCCATCTCTCCCTCTGGCCTCCCTCCTCCTTCACCTGCTCCGAGAGGACCCTGCCACCCGTTCGCCCTTCGCTGTGTTTTGTGGCTGTCGTCTCCCTGTCTGTGCTGTCATCTCTCAGCTCCAGGCCTTTGCTCACACCGGTCCCTTCCTCTGCAGCATTCTTGTCCCGTGACCTCGTGGTAAATTCACCGTCACCCTCAAGGCCCAGCTCCAGTGTCAGCTGTGAGCGCTCACCGTCCCACGTCCATCCGCACACCGGGTGGGCTCTGAAGTGCACTCAGTCATGGCCCTGCGCCACTCGGCCTCTTCTCCTTGGGTCTGACGTCCGTCTCTCAGAGGGGGGACCTGTCCTCTCTGCTAATCTGTGGGCCCAGAGACAGAGGGGGCGGGGCCGGACCTGCTGGGTCGGAGGCTTGGGGGCAGAAATGGAAGCTGCCCTTGTTGGCCCCACTGTGCGTCAGGTGCTGTGCTGGGCACCTCACTACCGGGCTCCGGGCCTCTCAGCACTGGGGGCAGAGCCTGTGGGCAGGCCCGTTCCCCAGGGAGGAAATGCCTCTCCCAGGCTGTCCCGGCCCCTGGTTCCCACGGGCCCTGCCACCCTGGAGCCCGAGCCCAGAGCCAGGAGGGAACAGCCCGCTTTGTCTTGCAGTGGAGCTCGACCGCTCCCTGGGCCACCAGGAGCCCCCCTGGAAGGAGTTCCGCTTTGACCTGACCCAGATCCCGGCGGGGGAGGCGGTCACAGCTGCCGAGTTCCGGATTTACAAGCTGCCCAGCACCCACCTGCTCAACAGGACCCTCCATGTCAGCATGTTCGAGGTGGTCAGAGAGCGGGCCAACAGGTGCCTGCCCACACCCCGCCTCCCGGTCAAACTCTGTGGGTGTGTCGGCCCAGCCCTGGGGGGACGGACGGGGGCTTCCTGGGAGCACACCCTCCAAGAGGAAGATGCTTGGCCCGAGGCCCTGGCACCCTGGCTTCTATCCCCTCCCTGCTGTCCTGGCTGTGGGACCTTGGACGGGTCACCGAGCTCCCCAGCCTCAGTTTTCCCATCTGTCCACGGGGGCGGCAGCACCTTTCTACGGCAGATGCGGTGAGATGAGGCAGTGAGGCGCCCAGCTCAGAGCCAGGAGGGCCGACGCCCCAGGAGTGGTCCCCAGGTGGGCACAGGAAACACGAAGGCAGCTGTGCCGGCTTCGGTTAATTGTTCTTTCGTATCCACAGGGAGTCTGACTTGTTCTTTTTGGATCTTCAGACGCTCCGAGCTGAGGACGAGGGCTGGCTGGTGCTGGACGTGACAGCAGCCAGTGACCACGGGTTGTTGAACCGTAGCAGGGACCTGGGACTCCGCCTCTACGTGGAAACAGAGGACGGTAAGGCCGGGGGCAGGCAGCGAACCTCCTCCCGGGCTCTGATCAGAGGGGTCCGGGTTGCAGCCCAGCTCTGCAGCTCTCTGACTGGGACCTTGGCAGGTTACTTACCCTCCAAGCCTTCATTCGCTCGCCTGTGGAAGGAGGATTCAGGCCTTCATCCATCCACCAGGTGTTTAGGGGCGGAGCCTCCTGTATCCCAGGCAGTGGGCATAGAAAGCCGAAGGTGGGCCTGGATCCTGTGTGACTACATCAGGGGGCCGCAGGGCTGGAGCAGGGGTCAGGGGGAGGTCGGAGGGAGAGGAGCTGAGAGGCAGGCAGCGGCATGCGGAGTCAGGGTGAGCCAGCGGAAGGGGTGGGGTTTTTAGGGAGCTTCTTGAATTGCACAGCAGTGGAGGGCGGCAGGGTCTGAGTTAGCTTTTCATAGAAGAGCCCTCACGGAGGTGTGGCGTCACTCCCATCCCTAGTGTGGGCAGCCCTCGGTGACTGGCTTCCCCCGGACAGTGTGCAGGGGGAGGGGAGGGAACTGGACGGTGGGAAAGCTGACCAGCACCACCTCAGCCAGGCGACCAAGGTTCCCATGGACACGCACTGGGCTCGTGTACCCTGGATGGGGGTGGGAGGCTCTTCTCCTCGGGGGTCTTCTCCCCAAACCCACGGCCCGTGTCGCCATGAGAAAAACATCAGACAAACCCAGCTGAAGGGCAGCCTGCAGAATGCCCGACCGGCAAGGCCAGCAACAATGGGGCCGCCTGAGACCTGCACAGCCCAGAGGGCCCGAGGCGTCATGACTCCGTGCCCTTGGGGTCCTGGATGGGGTCCTGGAGAGGAAAGGGACCTGGGAAACGAATGAAATCGGAATAAATCGTGCTGTTAAGAAGGTATCAATACCGGCCCATTCGTTGTGACAAATGCACCACAGTAATTGAGATTTAACATTTCCCGGGGGACACTGCGTTGGGTATAGGGGAATTCTCTGTACAAGTACCTCTGCAAGTTTTTGTACATCTCAACTGTTGTAAGTAAAAGCTTTATTTATTGTGTGCATAAGCACACACCCTGACCGCAGCGAGATGGGTAAGCTGTGGGGGCAAGAGTGAAGGGAAGCCAGAGAGGCCCCGGCAGCCAGTGTCCGGGTGAGGGCTGGGGGGCTGGTAGCAGCAGAAATGGAGACAAGTGGGGAGAGGGATCGGGAATAAAGTGGACGGAGCCATTGGATTTGTTTTTAAATTACAGTTTACAGTCCATATCGTTTTCTATTAATTTCAGGCGGACACCATAGTGGTTAGACAATCATATACTTTACAGTCTTCCCCAGGTATTTCCAGTACCCACCTGACACCATACATGGTTATTACAATAGTATTGACTATATTCCCTATGCTGTACTTTACATCCCGGGACTGTTTTGTAATTACCAATTTGAATTTTCTTTATTACTGATTTTAGAGAGAGGGAGAGAGATAGAAACATCAGTGTGTTGTTTCATTATTTATGCATTAATTGGTTGCCTCTTGTATGTGCCCTGACTGATGGGAGGGAAGCCTTGGCCTGTGGGGACAATGCTCTAACCAGTGGAGCCACCCAGTCAGGGCCTGGAACTACCAATCTGCACTTCCTAATCCCTCCCCTTTTCACACCCCCCCCCATTCCCCTCCCCTCTGGCAACCATCAGTCCGTTCTCTGTGTGCCAGTGGGTTTTTAAAATGTATACTTTTTTCCTTTCCTGAGTTGGGGAAATAGAAGAGGGGCAGGTTTGAGGTGGGGAATGGCTCACTGGTAGCCCTGGCTGAGGTCCATAAAAATGTCATTCCAGGACAGGTGCGCTGGGGACACAGGTTTGGGAACCAGTGAAACAGAAAAGTGGGTTTAGAGCCTTGAAACTGGGCAGGCACCTGGAAAAGGAGTTCAGCGATGGAGCCTGAAAGGGATTTGCCACTGAGTCTTCCCCTGAGGGGCGCCCCCTGGGGACCTTCATGAGCCCCGAAGCCAGTCCCAGGCCCTGTGGCTGTCCACCTTTCCGGGGTTGGGTCAGAGAGGGAGGCTGGGCGGAGTGGAGGCACCAGCAGGCTGGCGCGTCCCCAGCCCGGAGCCCTCCTGTGTCTTCCCATGCACGGAAGGGTCGTGGGTTTGATTCCTGGTCAGGGCACATACCCAGGTTGCAGGTTAGATCCCTGACTCGGGCGCGTACGGGAGGCAAGTGATCGATGTTTCTCTCTCTCCCTCCATCCCTCTCTCTAAAATCCATAAAAGCACATCCTCAGGTGAGAACTAAAATAATAATAATAGAGAAGTTGCAAACTGAGCGAGTGCTGGGTGGCCATGGGCACCACCGCCGCCATCCCCCCCCCCCCCCCCCCCCGGGGCCCCAGCAGCGGCCGGTTGGGAGCTGCATGCTGCATGGGGGAGCGCGGGCCACTCTTGGGAAGATGCCCCGGGCCAGAGCTGCCCCTGCCGGAGGGCTGGGAGGAGGCACGCGACTTCGATGGCAAGGTCTACTACATAGACCACACGAGCCACACCACCAGCTGGATGGACCCGCGGGACAGGTACACCAAACCGCTCACCTTCGCCGCCTGCATTAGCGATGAGCTGCCTCTAGGATGGGAAGAGGCGTATGACCCACGGGTTGGAGATTACTTCATAGACCACAACACCAAAACCACTCAGACTGAGGCCCCCCGGGCACAGTGGCGGCGGGAGCAGGAGCACATGCTGAAGGATCACCTGGTGGTGGCCCGGGAGGCCCTGAGTGCACAGAAGATCTACCAGGTGAAGCGGCAGCGCCTGGAGCTTGCACAGCAGGAGTATCAGCAGCTGCATGCCGTCTGGGAGCGCAAGCTGGGCTCCCAGGTCAGCTTGGTCTCTGGTTCGTCGTCCAGCTCTAAGTATGACCCTGAGATCCTGAAAGCTGAAATTGCCACTGCAAAATCCCGGGTCAACAAGCTGAAGAGGGAGATGGTTCACCTCCAGCAGGAGCTGCAGTTCAAAGAGCACGGCTTCCAGACCCTGCAGAAAATTGACAAGAAAATGTCTGACACTCAGGGCAGCTACAAACTGGATGGAGCTCAGGCTGTCTTGAGAGAAACGAAAGCCATCAAAAAGGCCATCACCTGTGGAGAAAAGGAAAAGCAAGATCTCATTAAGAGCCTTGCGATGCACCCTGGCCGGTTTGGCTCAGTGGATAGAGCATTGGCCTGGGGATTCAAGGGTCCCAGATTCGATTCCGGTCAAGGGCATGTACCTTGATTGTGGGGAGTGTGCAGGAGGCGGCTGATCGATGTTTCTCTCTCATTGATGTTTCTAACTCTCTATCCCTCTCCCTTCCTCTCTGTAAAAAATCAATAAAATATATTTAAAAAAAAAAAAAAAGAGCCTTGCGATGCTGAAGGACGGCTTCCGGACCGACAGAAGGTCCCACTCTGACCTGTGGTCCAGCAGCAGCTCTCTAGAGAGTTCCGGTTTCTCGCTGGCGAAGCAGTACCTGGACATGAACTCCCAGACGGACATCTCGGGGAGTTTCGGTACCAGCAGCCACAATCAGTTGGCAGAGAAGGTCCGATTGCGCCTTCGGTACGAAGAGGCTAAGAGGAGGATCGCCAACCTGAAGATCCAGCTGGCCAAGCTGGACAGTGGGCCTGGCCTGGAGTGCGGGACTCGGAGAGGGACCGGCTGATCCTCATCAGTGAGAAGGAGGAGCTGCTGAAGGAGATGCGCTTCATCAGCCCTTCATCAGCAGGGCGAGGTGGAGCCGCTGGAGATGGCCCGCAAGCGGCTGGAGAAGGACCTGCAGGCAGCCCGGGACACCCAGAGCAAGGCGCTGACCGAGAGGTTGAAGTTAAACAGTAAGAGGAACCAGCTGGTGAGAGAACTGGAGGAAGCCACCCAGCAGGTGGCAGCTCTGCATTCCCAGCTGAAGCTCTGGAGCAGCATGCA
>NW_005875799.1:0-2279 GCF_000147115.1 Myotis lucifugus | reverse complement strand
CCCCGTCCAGCCGGGGCTCCCTGGCTGCCTCCAGCCAGGAAAGATCGACCTCCGCCAGCTTCACTGACCTCTACTATGACCCCTTCGAGCAGCTGGACTCGGAACTGCAGAGCAAGGTGGAGTTCCTGCTCCTGGAGGGGGCCACGGGCTTCCGGACCTCGGGCTACATCACCGCCATCCACCAGGACGAGGTGGCCAAGACCCAGAGGGGAGTGGCCGCCTGCAGGCCCTGCGCTCCCTGACCAGCACCCCGAAGTCCATGACTTCTCTGTCTCCACGCTCCTCCCTCTCCTCCCCGTCCCCGCCCTGCTCCCCTCTCATCAATGACCTCGTCCTGGCTGGAGACGCCTTCCTGAGCTCCTGGAGTTTGAAGATCCGGAGCTGAGTGCCACTCTGTGAACTGAGCCTTGGCAGTGGCAGCCGGGAGAGGTACCAGCTGGAGGAACCTGGAATGGAGGGCAAGCAGTTGGGCCAAGCTGTGAATACGGCCCAGGGGTGTGGCCTCAAAGTGGCGTGCGTCTCGGCTGCCTTGTCGGATGAATCCGTGGCCGGGGACAGTGGCGTGTATGAGGCTTCCGTGCAGAGAAGCGACCACACCTTCCCGGACAGAGCCCAGGTCGCTGCGAGGGATTCTGAGGCCTCTCTTTCCCGCGTGCCTTCCAGACTCGGTGCATCAGAAGACCCTGCGTTTGACAGTGAGGAGCCAGGCGCGGTGGGAGCAACCCGGGTTCAGGTTGCCCTGCAGTATGACGAGAAGAATAAGCAGTTTGCAAGACTAATCGTCCAGCTGAGTAACCTCTCTGCCCTGTTGCTGCAGCAGGACCAGAAAGTGAGCATCCGTGTGGCCGTCCTTCCCTGCTCCGGAAGCACCACCTGCCTGTTCCGGACGGGCCTCAGGACGCCTCCGACGCCCTCGTGTTCAATGAGGTGTTCTGGGTGTCCATGTCCTAGCCAGCCCTTCACCAGAAGACCTTAAGAGTTGACGTCTGTACCACTGACCAGAGCCATCCGGAGGATTGCCTGGGAGGCGCCCAGATCAGCCTGGCAGAGGTGTGCCGGTCTGGGGAGAGGTCCACTCGCTGGTACAACCTCCTGAGCTACAAATACTTGAAGCAACAGAGCAGGGAACCCAAGCCAGGGTGAGCCCGGGCCCCCACCCCCGGGCCTGAGAGCACGGACGCCGTGTCCGCTCTGCTGGGACAGACAGCGGTGGAGCTGGAGAAGAGGCCGGAGGGAAGGAGCAGGATCTGGGAGACAGCTGGAGGTTCGGGGAGGAGACCAGAGACAACGAGACCGCAGCGGAGGAGGGAGAGGAGGAGGTTTTTGCCCAGAAATCCTCACCAGATACGGAAGAGTGCCCGGCGGTAAAGGTGGACAAAGAGACCAACACAGAGGCCCCTGCCCTGTCGCCCACAGGGTGCGGCCCAAGGCCCGGCGGGTGGGCACGCCGTCCCCAGCGCCATTTCTTTGAAGAAGCACCATCATCCGCCCCGAGACCGTCTCCCCGGACCCCAGAGCCAATCCGTGAGCCGGCTGAATCGGAGTGACAGCCACAGCTCCACGCTGCCCAAGAAGCCACCTTTTGCTCGAAACTCTCTGGAGTGGCGCAGCGTCCACATGAAGCGGCCTTCATCTTTCAAATCCCTGCGCCACGAGCGCCCGATGCGCACCTCGCTGGACCTGGAGTTAGACCTGCAGGCCACCCGGACCAGCCGACGCAGGAGATCTCGGTGCCGCGGGAGCTCAAGGAGCAGCTCGAACAAGCCCGGAGCCACGGGGAGAAGAAGCTGCCCCCCGGGGTTGCGGGAGGACGAGCGCTTCCGCCCGCTGCTGAGGATGCTGGAGAGGCAGATGGACCGCGGGGCACAAAGGTGAGCTGCAGACAGACGGGATGATGAGGGCGGCCGCCAACGGTGTGCACAGGCTCAGAGGCCAGAGCTGCCAGGAGCCCCCAGAAGTGCAGTCTTTCAGGGAGAAGATGGCCTTTTTCACGCGGCCGCGGATGAGCATCCCCACCCTCTCCGCAGACGACGTCTGAGCTCCAGAAAAGTATTTCCTCTGGTCTGGGGACCCCATGAGCAGAGACTGGCCGCGTTATTTATGTGGTGTTATATGAAGGTTCTGCGTCCCACGTCCTCTAGTGCTCCTCTGGTTTGAAGATGAAGATTTTTTTTAGTTTGGGTTCTATTATTTTTAAAAAAAAAAGAAGAAAATACCAAAAAAAAAAAAAACCCAGCATTAAAATGACAAGATTGTATAGTTTGTATATTTAGGAATGT
>NW_005875798.1:0-11234 GCF_000147115.1 Myotis lucifugus | reverse complement strand
CCTGGTCTGGGTGCATGTGGGAGGCAACCAATCAATGTATCTCTCTTACATTGATGTTTCTCTCTTTCTCTCTCTCCCCCTCTCCTCTCCCTTCCCCTTCCCCGGCTTCTACTCTTTCTAAAAATCAATGGAAAAAATATCCTTGGGTGAGGATTAAAAAAAACGAAAACAAAAAACCACCACATTCGTGATATATTCAGTGGAAAAAACCCCACAAAGCATAGTAAAAACAGTACTACAATAGATTCCTTAGTTTTTTATACATATACACATAGGAGAAAGTCTTGAAAGACATACCAAAAATATTAACCAAGAGGCTTTCTTGTCGTTGGGATTGATACATTCTCTCTCTGCTTCAGTTTTTAGTATTTTCTATGCTGAACATTTATAATATCTACAGACAGAGAAATCCCAAATATTATGAATACAGGGTTCAGGAAGATCATCAAGTGTGTGTTCCAACCCACTTTATAGATAAACAAAAGAATTTCAATAAGTTGGTTCAAGCTCATGATTTTGGACCTAAATGCAAACATGAACAAAGGAATGAATTATTCTTTTTGACCCACATAACGAGTCAGGAATAAAATTTATTGCACCATCAAATCTAATAATTCGCTCTATTCCTTTGCTCTTGAGCTTCAGTCTGCTAAATAAGTGGCAAACTCTTCCTCCACAGGTTTAGCTTTTCGAAGGCTCAGTGCAGTTGTGATGGTGGTGGCTTTGGCACCACGGAAATGTTTGGCAATGCTTAGCAGCAGCATCCTGCTCAGGTGGCATCCTCTGACTCACTAATTACTCTTCTGTGACTTCAAAGAAAAAAAAGCTACGGGCACAGAGATGTTCACAGTAGAGTTATTAATGAAAAAACTGGGTAGATCAGGTACCCAGCAATAAGAGAACAATGGAAACAAGTTGACTGAACTTTATGATGACAATGAACTCCGCTATGGGGCTACGGTGTGGGATGCTGTTTTTCTGTTCCTAGGGCAGAATGCAGCTGCTTTTGGTCAGGGGCAAAGTGTCACTCGGGGTCGTGCACGGCACCTGGTAAGCGTGGTCGGTGTGCACGAGGTAGAGGGTGGTAGGGGCCGAGCGGCTCAAGGGCGTCATCAGTTTAGTCTCGGTTTTGGCACCAGGGCTTTCTGTTCTGCTTGAATCCGGGATGGGGAAGGTGGGAGGTGAAGCCAGGGACTGGGAGGGCGAAGCCGGGGCCAGGCTGCCCAGTCCGTCTGCCACCGCGTCCGTGTTGAGCTTGATCTCCGTGTAGTAGAAGTCCTCCTCACCATCGCTGTAATCAGAGTCCCCAGCACGCCTAATGCAAAGGACAGCAAAACAGTCAGACCACGCCATCTCGCACGGCTGTGCCCTCTGTCTGGAATGCTTAACCTCTACTGCCTCCTTACAACATTCTCTAGGGCTTTGGTGTCCACAACCAACATGAAATGCCCCCTGTCCTATCGTCACGCTCATGGTCTAAGGCGAAGGCGGTCCTCTCCCCAGTACCAGAGAGCAAGAGCTCCTGTGAACCCTGCGGTCTTGGGGGTGCTGGCAGGCTGCGAACCCCAGTCCCAGGGCCTCTGTAGAGCAGAGCACAAAGGGAGCCCGGGGAGCAATGAACTTTGCCACCGTGACAGCATCCGGAGCTCAAAGGGCACGGCTGGCGCCGCCTACTCTGCAGACTCTGTTGGGCGGATGGGCACAGCTCTGCGCGGTGCTGGACAGGGTTCGATTCCCTGGGCAGATGGGCTTGACAACAGACCCCCTACATCCTGAGCGTGGCTACGGGAGGTTCTCGCTGGACCTTTAAAGAAGCAGAGCTATTTCCGTCAAGGTCGTCCTGACATGAGGTCAGGGAGACACGCCTGACTTCCCCCTTGGAGTCCTCAGGCGGCTGCCCAGAGGGTGCAGGGCGACCCTGGGCCACACCCACTGGGTGACCTGCATGCTGTGCTCTGGGAGGGATGGGCTATGTCCGCAGACATCAGCCCCATGAAAGGGGAGGAGGTCCCTTCTCTGCCCCACCCACGCAGGTCAGCGAAATCACGCCAGAACCTGGTTATTTCCTTTCTATTCCACTGCGATGGATGCTGCACGTCCTACATTGATTCCTTGCAGGGCAGAGAGACTGCAGTGTCCATTTCTCATCCTGGGGGGAGGACTGCTCTGTGCCCAAGCATCTGGGGCTCGGCATGTATCTGGGTTTGCCGTCTGCACCCCAGTCAGGACTGCAGCTTCTCAAGGGCGCCTTTCAGTCCCAGATCCCTGGACAAGAGGGACCCAGAGCCCACAGGCCAAGACTGGGAACCACCGCTGCCCCGGGAGGGCCTCACCAACGGGCTTCTTTCCTGAGAAAGGTTCTCATAAAACACAAGGAAAGCGACAGAGGCAGGGCGCCAGAGGTCACGGCCATCGCAACAGCAGCTCTGATGGGCACAGTGGTGCCTTAACCCTTTTCAGGCTCTAAGTCACGAATACTCTCCATCAGGGGGGGAAAAGCACATCTACATCTGCCCTGCTGCTGTACTTTTACAAATGGCTCTCCCCACGTTTTACTTTTGACCTTCACATGTGACCCCTGCAGGGCTGACTGTATTGTTAACCTCATCTTCAGAGGAAACCGGGGCGCAGAGCAGTCCCTGACACCCCTCAGTGCAGTACGACTTGCGGTCAAGGCCTCTGTTATCTGTCCCCCACCCCCGGCCACCCCTGTGCCCAGGCCCTTCCTGACTCCGCCTGAGCACTTGTGAGGCACAGGTGCTGGCTGGGGCCCGAGGGCGGGCCGCCCACAGCACGGAGCCCTCGCCCAGCGGGAGGGAGGTGCCTCACCCGAGGTGGACGCCGCGGATGTGCTTCTGGATCCCGGCCGCGGTGCTCAGCACCTTCCCGCAGTTCTTCCAGAGGCACTTGAACATCACCTTCATGGAGTTCTGGAGAGGAGAGAGGACGGAGAGTGAAGTGAAAACGAACCTACCAATGCTGCCGGCCCAACACCCGTCTTCCTTCCTCTTTACCCGAAGCTCATCACGACCTCACAGCAGAGTGGACAGATGGACGCGCGGAGGCTCTCTGCCTGTTTCACACGAGGAAGCTGTGCTGTGCAAATCTACCTCCACCTGCTGCGCCCGAGGTTGACCTCGTGTGTCAGTGGCCCTGCCCGTGGTCTCAGGCTGCGTCTGGCCCCGGGAGACAGGAGGCTCTGGACTCCCCGGTCCCTTCCCGCCTGGCCAAGCTGGGCGGGCTGCCTTCCTCCTCCGAAAACCGTGGGTGTTTCCAGAGTTGTGGTAACTTTATGGATTCTGGAAACTCCTTTCTTTACTTGTCCCTTCAGACTTAGGGGTGGTGAGGGCCTTGCCCTATAGTTAGCTCTTGGGATCCTGGGGTACCACCCCACCCCACCCCACCCCAATCCTACACCTTTGCAAAGAGTCTCTTTAAACTCTTTCTACATTTTTTTAAAAATATATTTTATTGATTTTTCCACAGAGAGGAAGGGAGAGGGATAGAGAGTTAGAAACATCGATGAGAGAGAAACATCGATCAGCTGCCTCCTGCACACCCCCCACTGGGGATGTGCCCGCAACCAAGGCACATGCCCTTGACTGGAATCGAACCCGGGACCCTTGAGTCCGCAGGCCGACGCTCTATCCACTGAGCCAAACCGGTTCTGGCCTCTTTCTAAATTTTTAAACAAATTTATTGATTTGAGAGACAGGAAAGGAGAGAGAGAGGGAGAGAGAGTCCCTGTTCTACCCGTCCACACATTAACTGCTTGATTCTTGTATGTGCCCCAGACCAGCAATCGAATCCACCACCTTGGTGTGTAGGGACAACACTCCCACCAACTGAGCACTTGGCCAGGGCCGTCCAGCTCTTTAACTACCCGCTGGGTACATCACCCGCTTCCTGCCTGGACCTGGAGGATGCAGGGAAAGCAGGTTATGAAAGAATGTGAACGACACGATCTTTCTGGGGGAGGTATGTGATGCAAACACACATGCATTCCTGCGTGGTGAAGCGCGGGGGAGGGGCAGCGTATTCAGACATTAGTTTCCAAATATAAAAATCACCCTGTTTTTAAAGTTAAAAAGGTATTTCTTTATAGGTGGAGGTCCCCCTATAATACTTGCAGGACTAATCTGGAGAATAAGAGCACATTAGCGGATGAGCTCAACTTTAATGGAAGCAGCAGTCTCTGTTCATAGGTGGAGGTGGCCCGCGTCAACCAGGAGGCCCCTTGCATGCTGGTGGGTGCTTGCCAATGTCCTGACTACACCCGCGAAACAATCCTCCCGTGCACACAGAGCCACTCTTTAAAAAAAAAATTTTAAAAATATTTTTAATTGATTTCAGAGAGGGAGAGAGAGATAGAAACATCAATGATAAGAGAATCATCGATCAGCTGCCTCCTGCACCCCCCCCCCCACCGGGGATCGAGCCCACAACCCGGGCATGTGCCCTTGACCGGTATTGAACTCAGGACCCTTCAGTCCGCAGGCTGACACACTGTCCACTGAGTCAAACCGGCCAGGGCCAGAGAGCCACTCTTACGCGGCAGGAAAGCGAGCCCTGCATGAGGAGACCGGAGACAATGTTTGTTCAACACGGCCCAGCCCGCCCCACGGGCCCCAGCTCTGCCAGGGCAGCCAAACCAAGCCCAGCTGCAGGCACAAGCGCAGCCTCCGATCGGACGGTGACCACCTGCGCTCGAACCTGGCTTCTCCTGGCAGCTGCACCGTTGTTCTCCTGACACTGCCCTGGGGGCTAGGCGGCCGGGCTGCCTCGCTCTCTCCCCTGAGGCCTCCGCCTGCTGTGAACTGTCGCCCACACGGGATGCCTGGAGTGGCGTCCGCTTTCCCGACAGACCAGGCTGACACACAGGACTGACAAAGGCCAAGGTCCCCTCAGTTCCCAGCAGGTGGGCCCAGCTGCATCCTGACGGTCCACACTCATCTCCCGGCCAGTCCGCCCGGAGCTGCCGGGGTTACCCGCCCCGGGGCGCCTGATAGGACCCTGAGGTGTGTGCACACGGCGATGAGGGTGTGCATGTGTGCGTGTGAGTGTGCATGTGAACATGTGTGCTGGGGATGGAGGCTCAGACAGGAGGACCAGGGCCTCGGAGGAAGGAGCACAGGTGAGCTCCCGGCACCGTCCTCAGCGCCACGGGTGGGAGGCCCCTCACTGTGCGGCAGAGGCTCAGTGACCTCCCCCTTTGTCCTCCCGGCTCTGGCTGGAGGGCGGTCATCACGTGACACCCACCGGGAGGGACGGAGCTGCTTTCCTGGCAGCTGCCTGGTCCTGGCCGATGGGCCCGCTCCTGGGGCAGCGGGTTTCCTGCCCACGCGCTGTGCTCAGCGGGCGTGAGGAACGCAGTCAGCCGACGGGTGCTCGCTCCTGCGCGGGCCTCGCCGACTTGCCCACTTTAGAGCGAGTCACCCTTTCCGGGTGTGGAAGGCAGACGTGGTCCGTTCACTGATTACTCCTGCGCAGCCGGCAGTTAACTTGGCGCTCTCCCCTCTGACTGAGGATCTGCCAAGTGCACAGGTAGAGTGGCCCCGGCCAAGACACCTGCGAGGGAGGAGGAAGGAAGGGCCCGGCTCAGCTTCATCGTCAGATCCAGGCGGCGCCGCCCCTTTGTGAGGGGGCCCTGACGTGTCCATTACCATGTGTCTGCCACGGGGGCGGGGCTCAGGGCACAGTGACCTTTCTATGCTTAGTCACTCTGAATCTTCATGATGTCCCGGCCGAGGGTTGGTAACTGCTGTTAGTTTGTGTTGCAGATGAAGAAGCCGATGGTCAGAGAAGGGAAATGATTTTCTGAAGTTTGCAGGGTAGCAAAGTTGAGCTGAGCACGGGGCTCCTGCGACTTCTGATGAGGGCCCCTCCCTGTCCCACGGATCATGTTCTCTCCCCAAGCGTTTTGCCCACGAGCCACAGTGGCTCCCTATGCACAGCACATACACGAGCGAACAAGCGAGACAGGAGCGCCGAGAAACGATGCCCTGATCGCGTACGAAGCACTGGATTCTCTCAGCTCAAGAACGGAGTGCTGTTTATTCTCAGCCCATTAAGCTGCTGTCAGCAGGGCACTGAGCACCGATCCCTGCGCGGAGTCCCGGCCCCCACGCCGGCCACCTCTGAAGACAGCCGGGGCCACGCACTCAGATGACCCCAGAGAAAGCCTGACCACCAGGATGGCCCTTCAGTCCCCATCGCTGCCTGGTAGCTCGCTGACCGGTCAGGCGAACACGGACGCCGCGCTAGCCCAGCCCCTGCCCGGTGGCTGGTGGGAGCAGCATCAGCATCTTCACGCCCCGCCTCCGGAGGCAGGCGCTCCTTTCTCCCTGGCTCTCTGGGTAGGGAGCCCGCAGCCTCCACAGCGGCACACGCAGGGGACGGAGCGGAGACGGAGGGATCGATGCTGGGGTCGATGCCGGCTGCGTGTTTTCCTCTTGGAAATAAATTGGGGGGAAGAGGTTGCATGGCAGTCCTCAGGGTTTTGCTTTGGGTTTTTGTTTGTGAATAGTGATTCCCAATGAAGCTACTGAGAACCACTTACAGGACCAATATATAAAGTAGCAGCCTCACACGGACATGGCCATCAAAAAATAACGTGAGCCCTGACCCGTGTGGCTCAGTAGATAGAGTGTTGACCTGCAGACTGAAGAGTCCCAGGCTCGATTCAGGTCAAGGGCATGTACCTTGGTTGCGGGCACATCCCCAGTAGGGTGTGTAGGAGGCGGGTGATCGATGTTTCTCTCTCATCGATGTTTCTAACTCTCTATCCCTCTCCCTTCCTCTCTGTAAAAAATCAATCAAATCTATTTTAAAAAAATAACGTGAAAAGGTATTCGAGATGTAGCAGCAGATCGCTTCATCCTACAAAGTGAAATCCTTTTGGAAAATTGTGAGTGGTCATGATAGTGTAAATACACACAAAGAGGATGGAAAGAATATGAGCTTTAGGTTCGGGCAGACCTGGGTTTGAGTGGCAGGCCTGGCCCTTCAATCCTCAGGACAGGGCAAGCTCAACGTTTAATCTCCCTGATCCTCAATTGCCTCATACCAAGTTGGGAGAATGATACCTACCGGCCCTGGCTGGTTGCTCAGTGGTTAACGTGTCGGCCCTCGCACCGAAGGGTCTTGGGTTCAATTCCCAGTCAAGGGCACGTACCTTGGTTGCAGGTTCCACAGCCGTGGCAGGGGCACATGCGGGAGGCAACCAACTGATGCGTCTTTCTCATATCAATGTTTCTCTCTTTCTCTCTCCTTCCATTCCACTCTCTCTAGAAATCAATGGAAAAAATATTCTCTGGTGAGAATAAAAAAAAAAATAAGGTACTTACCAGACAGGACAGCTGTGAAGATTAAATAAATGTGTAATCAATGCATTAAATCAATTTATTAGAGCTCTTTTTCAGGTTTAGTTTAGTAAACCAGTTTTTGGTCTGTAAGTACATACATGCGTTTATGTGTCAGCTTTCTTCTTTTTTTTTTTTTTTATCCTCACCCGAGGACATGCTTAGAGAGAGAAACATTGATGTGAGAGAGAAACAGCTATCGGTTGGCTTCCGGAATGCTCCCCTATCGGGGATCAAGCCCCTGCCCCAGGCATGTGCCCTGAGTGGGAACGGAACCAGCAACCCCTCAGTGCATGGGAGGAGCTCAGCCAACCTGGCCTGGCTGGGGCAGCTTTCCTGCATGTTTCACAGCCCGTTTTATGAAAATAAGACACAAAAATTCTCCCAATATGTTTTTGAAGCAGAAAATAGAAAAGGGAGTTTGTTTTTATTTTACAGGTGAAAAAATGTAGTCCCAGGAAGAGTGAGTGAGGCACCAACCCACGCCTGACATGCACTTTTGTAGCTTTCAGACCCTGGTCAACGCTGGGCACCTCTGTCCACATGGCACCAGGCGGCAGAGGGTGGGTGCCCACACTGGGTGGTTCTGCCCTGGTCAGGCCCTGGGTGTATCCTGGGCCCTCAAAAAAGGAGCGGGAGGAGAGGCTGACCTTTCTCTTCCTGGGGATGGGCTCGTCGAAGAGCAGGTTGCCGGCCTCGGCCTCGTCGATGCCGTCGTCGGGCGCGGGGCTGCGGAAGGGCTTGGCGCAGTCGGCGGACAGTGGCGGCGACGGTGTGGACGGGTTGGACTGGTCGCTGGGGGCGCTCCAGCTCCAGTAGCCGCTGCTGCAGCTGCTGGACGGGGCACCGCTCTCCTTCCAGGATCCGCTCATGCCCTCTGCGAGCCAGACAACCAGCGTCAGTGCGGCAGGGTGCAGGGGCCGGGGTCACGGACGCGGGGGCGGGGGGGCTGGACCCTACTAAGCACCTGCAGCCCCCCGCCCCCCAGAAATGTGCAACAGCTGGGGATGCACTACGCATACCTTGGGAAGAGAGGTGCATTACCCTTTATAAACACTGAGCTA
Source organism: Myotis lucifugus (assembly GCF_000147115.1). NCBI lineage: Eukaryota > Metazoa > Chordata > Mammalia > Chiroptera > Vespertilionidae > Myotis > Myotis lucifugus. Next base: position 2,809 of record NW_005875798.1, on the reverse strand, counting down.
TTTTATCACATGACAGGCTTTCCTAACAGCTCTCTGATGTGGGTGGTTTTGGGATGACAGTGGAGGGGGTATGAAAACAAGAAAGAAAAAGATGCCTTGTTCACTAAGTTTGGGGAGCTCTGAGTTTACTGGTGTTTCTAAGAGGGAAATCATTTGCAATATTGTCCCCCTCCCCCAACCCATGTTTCTCATAGGTCTGAGATCTTTGGAGTAGGTTTGTGGAAAAAGTTAGTCCCAGATGTAAGAGTCTAAGAGAAATAACATTATAGGAAATAACAGTGCCTTGCATTTGTTGTTTTCCATCTCACAAAACTCATTCACACAGGCCCGTGCATCCTCACAACATCTGTCTCTCAGAGCAAGGACGGTCACGCGGGTTTTACAGACGAGCATCTGAGGCACAGGAAGCTGTGACTTGCCACAGAGCCAGAGGTGGACCAGAGCCCAGACCCTGGTCTACCAGTTGGCTTCTTTCTCCTTCAGGGCATGGCCCCGTGTGGTAGGAATCCTCCTCTCTTTCCAACAAGCTGAGATCAGAGGAGAATTTATGGGCAATATTTACTGATAAGACAGCTGTTGAATTCTTCCTTTGCACTTGCAGGGAAACGGAACATTTGCTAATATGAGAGATCTTTGTCCGGTTAGAACGCCGTGGAAGGCTCCTTATAGACTTGACCTTCTTGTTGGATAATTTCTCCTCCATGTTTATGTGCATTTTGAGTACAGTAAAACTATATTTTAAGTTCAAGGGGAGGGGGGGAGGAATCCCAAAATGTCTCATTATGCTGTAAACATTGGTGTAATTAGTAACGAAGTGAAGACACACAATGGGCCAGCATTCGTGGAAAAATGTCTTGACTACCTTCACCCAATCACAGATTTCCAGCGTATTCCTCAACTGTGTCAAGCCAAACGTTCAGTTAGAGGAATGAAGTTTTAAGCTGAAATCGTGGAAGAAAGTTACCCATCTCACTAAAGCGAGGCTCTACCCCATCAAATGGTCATTTCTGCAGATCAAGCCTTTCTGCACCAGCAAAACCAAGTTAGCATCTCCCTCCCTGCAGGCCACCGGACAGTGCTCACCGGCCCGAGAGCCTTTCCGACGCGCCAGCTGCGCCCGCAGGTCCTTCGGAGGCCTCCGGGGGCATGGCCCGGGGGGACACACGCCTCGCGGCTCAGGAGGCGTATGATACAGCACCGCGCGCACTCGTACAGTACGTGTGTGGTGCCAGCGGGGTGATCAGGGTGAGTGACTGCGCAGAGCCGGGGAGGTGATTGGGGCCTGAATCGATTTTGAAAAGCAACAATTTATTTTGAAAAGCAGTGTGTCGCATTGCCTCATGTCAATGCCCACAGTTCAGTTGCTGACTTGGGAATGACATTTCCTTTAAGAAGCGCTATTCAATGAGAAGGGCAATGTGATATAGAAATGAATTTTTCAGAAAAGTCAGAACCAATTCGAGACACATAGATGGCCGCGTCTCCTTCCCTGACACACGTATTTGGTGAAACGCAGACAGGCCCTGCAGGAAGCTCACCCTCTTTGCAGACCCACTTCCTGACAAAATGATCCTTTCTAGGCACAAAAAGAATCACAACAGTTTTAAAAAATTCAATGATATACAATAATTCCAGACATATGTCTATTTTTTAAATTAACCAACACCTTCATTATCATTAACTGCTTTCCCTCGTTAAGAATTTGCTGCCTGTTGCAGACCTAAGGAGCTAGCAGACAATTTGGGACTATAAATTGGGCAGTTATTTTTTGAAATCATAATGAACAGTGAATTCCTTTCCATATAACTATGCCAACAAAGGTTTGTGTTGTGGGAGCAAAAGGTTTATTTTGATTCTAGCCTTTCAAGACAAAGGAGCATTAAAAATGTTCTCAATTAAAAGAGAATGCCATGGAAAAATATTGATTGCGTTAAAATATACTCTTTCTTCTCTGAGGAATCTCTGACATTCTGCAGTTCCTTTTTTTCTGTTCTGTAAAACAATGAGAATCTACAATTTATTTGCATTTGGTGGCCCAGCTTGGGACAAATACTTGTCTGTAACCTTGAGGAATTTTTTTCTCTATGAACGCTTCAATCTTTTATGCAACTCCTTTCCCCTGGGATTGGTTTGGGGGTGTCTTCAGTTTTGCCTTCTCTGCAGTCTTCCTCAGGGGCCTCGCCACACTGAGCAGCGGGAGCCAGGAGGCAGTTAGAGGCCCGGCAGAGAGGGCGGTCCTTCAGCAGCAACGCCAGGCGCCCTCCCAGCACCTCCCCGCTCTGGGGGCTGCGGTGGCATCACCGCATGCGGGGTGGTGAGGGCAGGGGGCACTCCTGTGGACGGTATGGATTTGACTTCCCGGCACCTCCATCATTCTTCGAACCGACAACTGGAGTGGAGTACGTTTTGGTGAGGACTCACTGGATGTTCAACAGCTTTATTTTCACACCTGGCGCTTCCCTCCGACTTCTGTGTGGACCACACCTCAGCCTCCTAACTAGCCAGGCTGGCTTTCGAGAGAAGGGGTCCCCTTGCAGTAACTTCCCCTCCGGGGTCCCATGTTCATTTCAGCCCACTCCCGCCCCCAGGGGGTCCACCGTGCGCACTGGCCAGGAATCAGTGCCTTTGTCTGGATGCAGAATCCAGCCTGTTTCATGCTTGAGTTTCTGAAGCATCAGACGCCTGTCCTTGAACATCGCTTTTCCCTCGGCTTCCAGGAACCCACATTCTCCCCTCTCCTGACCGCTGGTCCCCCTCAGGCTCTTCCCTCTGGGTCCCTGAAGTGAGGGCGGGCCTCACCCCACCCCCA
>NW_005875797.1:0-11235 GCF_000147115.1 Myotis lucifugus | reverse complement strand
GAAGCTCAGAAATATTATGTATCTGAGAAAGGAGCAAAAAACAAATGAGAACTCTTAAAACAGGCCTATCGAGGGGAAAATTGTCTAGGCCAACTATTATACCTGGGAGTTCCCACACAGGTAGGGTACCAAGAACAAATCTTTCATATTTAACCCCATACTGTAGTTAGTATTCTTGTTCTGATCTAATCTGTCAATAATTTTTTCTGTAATATCCCAAATCCTCTGACCTTACCATTCTTCATTTCTTCCTTCAGCTGGCACTCCTGGAACAGGATCCAGACCCAGTGAGATTGAATACCTCATAGTTGGGGTTTACAATTAATTATGACCCTCCACAAGCTCCCATTTTGGAGGTGTTCTTTCCTGCAGAGTTGTTTGTATTTACTCAGTATTTTCTTTGATTTAACATATTATTAATACACTTTCAATGCCTGCTCATGCCTCACAGCTGTAACTTCCTTACGAATGGCTATTGGTGAAATCCCTGTAAGAGGTTTCCTCTTTGATGGCATATACATCACCAAGATGATAGAAGACCCGAGAATATTCTATATGTGGGTAGAAGAGAAAGCAATGTGAACTCTTAAGCCTATGCTACATATAGGTCCTCTTGCTCAAAAGTGCAATAAGGATAGTCAGTAGTTTTTGACACATTCAAACAGTTTTCTGGTTTTCCTCTCACATTAGGCGCCACTGCAGTGCCACAAGGCCAAGCAACTGGGAGTGTGACAGGTGAGCCTGGGAGAAACCCAGATTTGTCTTCATTTTAAGAGATTAGAATGTCTGTAGACAGTGACTTACATTGGAAATATTGCAATTTTTACTACTTTCTTAGTAATATGGATTATAGGAAAGGTATATTACTGTCAACTCATCAGGAAGTAGGGAAAGGGCCCTTTGATATAACAAAGATACACTTAGATTCCTTCTAGAGGCAGCTCTTTAGGAGCTGTATAGGAATCACCAGGAGGCACCGTTGAAGATCTCAGAACTTTTGTGTTTCAGGCACCACTGGCCCAGCTGTTGGCACAACTGTTGCACCTGGCAGTTCCAACACAGGTAAGTCAACAAGGTGGCAGGGAATCTTTCAGATGAGATTTCTCTTCTGTTGTTATCATGTGTAGCAGAGCTACCCTACCTTTCTGTGGTCCTCAAATAATTTTCAATGATCTCTAACCTCTTTTCCTCTATATTGGGGGCCAGGACTTCTGTAGAAGATGGTGGAATAACAAGAGGTTGTTTGTTTGTTTTTTCCCTTCTCTTAGAAACCACAACTTCCACAGGAGGAAGTAAGGCTACACAGGGAAGATTGCCAGGAGGTAAGCTTCTTAGTCCAAAGCCTAGGAAATTGATGACGAACTTTTACAAAGATGAAGCATCATCTGCCTTTTTCTTCCTTTAGGCACCTCTGTCACACCTGGGAGTCCAGGGACTGGAAGTGGAACAGGTGAGGGTGACATAAGACCTCCTTTCTCTTTCACTAGGATCTTGGCAAAGGGAACTCCAGTAGCTACAATGATCCATAGATGGGCAAGGAAGGACATTGTGGAAAGTTATGTACAGTTATGTTCCCTCTGAAACAGAGATCCTAAGAAAAGATCTTCTGGTCATTCAAGGACACACAGCTGCTTCAGTACTGAAGAGGGAGCTAATGCTGTGTTGATGGCTTTATCTTTGTCATTTTTAAATCCTACACGGGAATTCACTAGGACCATCATTATATCTGGGGGTCGCCAAAAAGATAGGTTCACAAGAAGAAATCTCCATATTTAAACCCAATAACATTATGTCCTCACTGATACAATATCAACATAATTCTTCTGTCATACGTCAAATCCTCATTCCTCACCTTTCACCATTTTCTTCCTTCAGAGGCTACAACATCAACAGAAGGCAGTGGCACATCGAGAACTGGATTCAGAACTGGTGAGAAAGAGTTTCCGCAGTTGGGGTTTACCATTAATGATGGCTCTTCTTAGCCTGGCCGCTGGAAGAGGTGCTTTCCTGCAGAGTGGTTCTCATTTGCTTCCAGTTCTTAGATTTACAATATTTTTGAAAACTCTCAATATTAGCTTCCAGTCCTACAGGTGTTACTATGTAAGGAAAGGCTGGTGATCAAATCAGTATGAGAGATTAAACTTGTGATGGCACAGACAACATTAGGATGTCAGTGTGAGATGAGAAATATTATATGAATGAGGAGAGGGAAATGCAAAGTGAACTCTTAAACAGGCGTATCCTATGCACAGGGGTTCTCGCTCAAAATGCAAATAATTATATCAATAGTTTTCTGGGACATTGAAATATTTTCCTGTTTATCCTTGTATGGTAGGCACCACTGTGAGGATGAGAGATGAATGTAGGAGAAAGGCCCCTCTTTAACCATATTTGACTGAATGGAATTTCTGGGACAGTTTCTCATGCTGAGAACATTACTGTTTTTATTGCTTTCTTACTGATGTTGGTCATATTAAAACCAGATTCTCACCTCATCAGGAAGTAGAGACAGGGCCCTTTGCTCTAACAAAGATACACCTAGAGCCCTTCTGGAGGGAGAACGTCAGGAGATGGACAGGACACCTGTTGATGATCTCAAACCTTTTGTGTTTCGGGCATCACTGGAATAGCCCTTGGCACAGCTGTTGCTCCTGGCACTTCCAAATAGGGAAGGCAACAGGGTGACATAGGATTTTCTCATGCCCTCTCACAGGTTAGTTGTCTGCACTGATATTATTCATTGCGGGACTACCACCTAGTATTTTCAATGATCCTGAAATATTCTTTCATTACCTCTTTTCCACCCTATTTCCCCCAGTAGCCACAACATTCAAAGTGGTACAACTAGAATTGGAATAGACGCAGGGGAGTGCTACTAAGCTAACACCTACATATCGTAATAACCTTCTTAAAGCAGTCTTCCAAAAATTTTCTACACTATTTATATATGTTACTGTTCGGAAAGTTCAGATTTTAAAAAGATAAGCTACACATTACATTGCCTTCTTATTGCCTAAGCTTACAAGGGCCTTCAGTAGACAACCATGAGTCTAACCAATGACCAATACATAGGTAGTATATAGAGAGATATTTCTCTCTTCCCGCTATAAAAGGAGACATGAGAGTTGAGAACTCAGTAAAACAGTTATGGGAAAAAAATGTTGCATGGGGCACTTTGGATGACTTCTTGGCAGTAAAAGTGACAGGGTTGTAGTTTGCTATTACATGAAGATGTATATTTTTATTTAAATCACGCGATGAGAAAAAAATTGAGCTAGGATTACCACGATTTTCTTCTTGTAAGTAATACTGATAAAGTTCTGGAAAACCTCTTGAACAAGGAAGATATGTCACAGGCAAATCTGAAAATACAATAAAAATGTGACATTGGCGGCTTGTATGATCTATTCTGACAATATTTCCCACCACCTAGTCTTACTCCTTCCCTTCTTTTCCTCTATCAGAGGCCACTACTTCCACGGAAGGAAGTGGGACTACCCAAGCAGGACTTGTAGGAGGTGAGTTTTATTTTAAACTGAATCTCTGGGGTTTTGAATCAAATCCCTGTTGTGTGGTAGAGTAAACACTTGAGGGGACGGTGGGCAAAGGAAATGGGCCTGTATTTCCTCTAGGAACACAGCATGCCAGAGTCACAAACTTACATAAGCCTGAAAACAATATTCTCATATTTCCCCATCTAAATTGCAAGGTCCAGGCCTACAGTGCTAGTTCTTTCATTGACAGGTATGCAGCCACCCTGTGGCCCTGCTCCTGCCTATCAAGGCCTCAACCTTTATATATGGTTGGACATTTTCTTATAGCCTTTACTAACATCTGTCACTTTGACTTATCCTGTTTGTTGATCACTGTTGGTCTCCAGCTGGTAGAATGTAAGCCACATTGGGGAGGGATCTTTGAATATTCTGTTCACTGATATATTCAAATACCTAAAATATTATTACATGGAAAAGATGCTTAATAAATAATTGTGGAATCATGAAATGTGTATTTATTTTGAAGCTCACACTACTTGCTTTAATAGGTACCACAACACTTTCACCTGGAGCCAGCAGCAGTTCACAGACAACCAAACCAGGTAGGGTCACTAAGTAAATTCACCATAGGAGAGTATTAGAGTCCCACATTTCTACTTTAAATGTTGCAGTGTCAAAAGCCTTCATGTAATTGATGACGACCTTTTACAAAGATGAAGCATCTTCTGCCTTTTTCTTCCTTTAGGCACCTCTGTCACACCAGGGAGTCCAGGGATTGGAAGTGAAACAGGTGAGGGTGACAAAGACCTCCTTTCTCTTTCCCTGGCATCAATAAAATAGGAAACTCCAGTATCAACAATGATCCGTATGTGGGGCAGGGAAGGACATTGTGGAAAGTTATGGACAGTTAGTTAAGTTCCCTCTGAAACAGAAATCCTAAGGATAGGTCTTCTGGTCATTCAAGGACACACAGCTGCTTCAGTACTGAAGAGGGAGCTAATGCTTCATTGATGTCTTTATCTTTCTCATTTTTAGGTGCTACACAGGAATTCACTAGTATGATCATTATATCTGGGGTTCCCACACAGAGAGGTTCACAAGAAATCTCCATATTTAAGCCCAATACCATTATGTCTCCACTCATACAATATCAACATAATTCTTCTCTCATATCACAAATCCTCATTCCTCACCTTTCACCATTTTCTTCCTTCAGAGGCCACAACATCAACAAAAGGCAGTGGCACATCTGGAACTGGATTCAGAACTGGTGAGGAAGAGTTTCCGCAGTTGGGGTTTACCATTAATGATGGCTCTTCTTAGCCTGGCCGCTGGGATGGGTGCTTTCCTGCAGAGTGGTTCTCATTTGCTTCCAGTTCTTCTTAGATTTACCATATTTTGGAAAACTCTCAATATTGGTTTCCTGTCTTACAGGTGTAACTTTGAAAGGAAAGGCTGGTGGTGAAATTAGTATGAGAGATTTATCTTGTGATGGCATAGACATCACTAGGATGTCAGTGTGAGCTGAGATATATTATGTATCTGAGGAAAGGGAAGAAGCAATGTGAACTCTTAAACAGGCATGTCCTATGAAAAGGGTTCTCGCTCGAAATGCCAATAATAATATCAGTATTTTTCTGGGACATTGAACTACTTTTCTGGCTATCCTTGAATGGTAGGCACCACTGTGAGGATGCGACCTGAACACCTATTTAGGATAAAGGCCCCCCCTTTAACCTTATTTGAATGGATGGATTTTTGGTACAGTTTCTCATTCTGAGAACATTACTGTTTTTATTGCTTTCTTACTGATGTTGGTCATATTAAAACCAGATTCTCACCTCATCAGGAAGTAGAGACAGGGCCCTTTGCTATAACAAAGATATACCTAGAGCCCTACTGGAGGGAGGACGTCATGAGATGGACAGGACACATGTTGATGATCTCAAACGTTTTGTGTTTTGGGCACCACTGGAATAGCCCTTGACACAGCTCTTGCTCCTGGCACTTCCAACATAGGGGAGGCAACAGGGTGACATAGGATTTTCTCATGCCCTCTCACAGGTTAGTTGTCTGCACTGATATTATTCATTGGGGAACTACTACCATGTATTATCAGTGATCCTGGAACATTCTTTAATTACCTCTTTTCCACCCTATTTCCCCCAGTGGCAACAACATTCAAAGTGGCACAACTAGAATTGTGCTACAGGGGAGTGCTGATAAGCTAACACCTACATTTCATGATAACCTTCTTAAAGCAGTCTTCCAAAAATTTAAGACACTATTTATATATGTTAAGTTGTGAAAGTTCAGGTTTTCAAAAGATAAGCTAGACATTACATTGCCACCTTATTGCCTGAGCTTACAAGGGCCTTCAGTAGACAACCATGAGTCTAAACAATGACAAATAAATAGGTAGTATATAGAGAGATATTTCTCTCTTCCCACTATAAAAAGTGACATGATAGTTGAGAACTCAGTAAAATGGTCATAGAAAAAAAATGTTATGTGGGGCACATAAGGATAATTCTTATCACTAAAAGTCACAGGGTTATAGTTTGGTATTACATGAAGATATAAATTTTTATTTAAATCATGTGGTGAAAAAACAATTGAGCTAGGACTACCACTATTTTCTTCTTGTAAGTAATACTGATAAAGTCTCTGGAAAACCTCTGGAACCTGGAAGATATGTCACAGGCAATTCTGAAAATACAGTAAAAACTTGACATTGGCAGCTTGTAAGATCTATTCTGACTATAGCCAAGTGTGTACTTTCCCACCAACTAGTCTTACTCCTTCCCTTCTTTTCTCTATCAGAGGCCACTACTTCCACTGAAGGAAGTGGGACTACCCAAGCAGGACTTGTAGGAGGTGAGTTTTATTTTAAACTGAATCTCTGGGGTTTTGAATCAAATCCCTGTTTGTGTGTAGAGTAAACACATAAGTGGGAAGGTGGGTGAAGAAAATGGGCCTGTATTTCCTCTGGGAACACAGCATGCCAGAGTTACATACTTAGATAAGCCTGAAAACCATATTCTCATATTTCCCCATCTAAATTACAATGAACAGGCCTACAGAGCTAGTTCTTTGATTGGCAGGTATGCGGCCACCCTGTAGCCCTGCTCCTACCTTTCAAGGCCCCAACCTTTATATATGGTTGGACATTTTCTTATAGCCTTTACTAACATCTGTCACTTTGAATTAATCATGTTTGTTCATCACTGTTGGTCTCCAGCTGCTAGAATGTAAGCCACATTAGGGGAGGGTTCTTTCAATATTCTGCTGACTGATATATCCAAACGCCTAAAACATTATTACACAGAAAAGATGCTTAATAAATATTTGTGGAATCATGAAATGTGTATTTATTTTGAAGCTCACACTACTTGCTTTAATAGGTACCACAACACTTTCACCTGGAGCCAGTAGCAGTTCACGGACAACCAAGCCAGGTAGGGCCACTAAAGAAATTCACCATAGGAGAGTTTTAGAGTCACACATTTCTACTTTAAACCTTGCAGTGTCAAAAGCCTTCAGGTAATTGATGACAAACTTTTACAAAGATGAAGTATCATCTGCCTTTTTCTTCCTTTAGGCACCTCTGTCACACCTGGGAGTCCAGGGACTGGAAGTGAAACAGGTGAGGGTGACATAAGACCTCCTTTCTCTTTCCCTGGCATCAATAAAATAGGAAACTCCAGTAGCAACAATGATCCGTAGGTGGGGCAGGGAAGGACATTGTGGAAAGTTATGGACAGTTAGTTATGTTCCATCTGAAACAGAGATCGAAAATAGGTCTTCTGATCATTCAAGGACACACAGCTGCTCCAGTACTGAAGAGGGAGCTAATGCTCCGTTGATGCCTTTATATTTCTCATCTTTAGGTGCTACACAGGAATTCCCCAGGACAACCATTTTACCTGAGAGTTCCCACACAGGTAGGTTAACACGAAGAAATCTCCATATTTGAAACCATAATATAGATATTAGGTCTGCTCTGACAAAATCTCAAATAATCCTTTTCCTAATATTCCAATTCCTCTGACCTCACCCTGCACTAATTTCTTCCATCAGAGGCCACAACGGTAACAGAAAGCAGTGGCACTTCTGGAACTGGATTCAGAGGTGGTGAGTAAGAGCTCCTGCAGCTGGGAGTTTAATATTAACTGTGACTATTGTTACCCTGGCCTGCTGGGAGGTGTGCTTTCCTGCAGAGTGGATCACACATGCTGCCAGTTCTTAGATGTAACATATTTTGGAAAAGCTCTCAACACTGGCTTCTAGTTGTTCCAGTTGTAACTTTCTAAAGTGGGGCTGGTGTTAGAATCAATATGAGAAGTTTATCCTGTGATGGCATACACATCACTAAGATGTTAGGAGAAGCTGAGAAATATTATGTAACTGGGAAGGAACCAAAACAATGAGAACTCTTAAACAGGCCTATCGAGTGAAATTCTCTAGGCCAACTATTATACCTGGGAGTTCCCACACAGGTAGGGTAACAAGAAGAAATCTTCATATTTAACCCATACTGTAGTTAGTATTCTTGTTCTGATCTAATATGTCAATAATTTTTTCCGTAAAATCCCAAATCCTCTGACCTTACCATTCATCATTTCTTCCTTCAGCTGGCACTCCTGGAACAGGATCCAGACCCGGTGAGAATGAGTACCTCACAGTTGGGGTTTACCATTAATTATGACCCTCCACATCCTCCCATTTTGGAGGTGTTCTTTCCTGCAGAGTTGTTTGTATTTACTCAGTATTTTCTTTGATTTAACATATTTTTAATACACTTTCAATGCCTGCTCATGCCTCACAGCTGTAACTTCCTTATGAATGGCTATTGGTGAAATCCCTGTAAGAGATTTTCTCTTTGATGGCATATACATCACTAAGATGATAGAAAACCCGAGAATATTCTATATGTGGGTAGAAGAGAAAGCAATGTGAACTCTTAAGCCTATGCTACATATAGGTCCTCTTGCTCAAAAGTGCAATAATGATAGTCAGTAGTTTTTTGACACACTCAAACAGTTTTCTGGTTTTCCTCTCACATTAGGCGCCACTGCAGTGCCACAAGGCCAAGCAACTGGGAGTGTGACAGGTGAGCCTGGGAGAAACCCAGCTTTTGTCTTCATTTTAAGAGAATGGAATGTCTGTAGAGAGTGCCTTACATTGGAAATATTGAAATTTTTAAAACTTTCTTAGTGATATGGATTATAAGAAAGGTATATTATTGTCAACTCATTAGAAAGTTGAGAAAGGGCCCTTTGATATAACAAAGATACACTTAGATTCCTTCTAGTGGCATCTCTTTAGGTGCTGTATAGGAGGCACCAAGATTCGCCTTTGAAATCTCAGAACTTTTGTGTTTCAGGCACCACTGGCCCAGCTGTTGGCACAACTGTTGCACCTGGCAGTTCCAACACAGGTAAGTCAACAAGGTGGCAGGGAAGCTTTCAGATGAGATTTCTCTTTTATTGATATCCTGTGTAGCAGAACTACCCTACCTTTCTGTGGTCCTCAAATAATTTTCAATGATCTCTAACCTCTTTTCCTCTATAGTGGAGGATAGGGCTTCTGTAGAAGATGGTGGAATAACAAGAGGTTGTTTGTTTGTTTTTTCCCTTCTCTTAGAAACCACAACTTCCACAGGAGGTAGTAAGGCTACGCATGGAAGATTGCCAGGAGGTAAGCTTCTTAGTCCAAAGCCTAGGAAATTGATGACAAACTTTTACAAAGATGAAGCATCATCTGCCTTTTTCTTCCTTTAGGCACCTCTGTCACACCTGGGAGTCCAGGGACTGGAAGTGGAACAGGTGAGGGTGACATAAGACCTCCTTTCTTTTTCACTAGGATCTTGGAAAAGGGAACTCCAGTAGCAACAATGATCCATAGGTGGGCAAGGAAGGACATTGGGTAAAGTTATGGACAGTTATGTTCCCTCTGAAACAGAGATCCTAAGAAAAGGTCTTCTGGTCATTCAATGACACACAGCTGCTTCAGTGCTGAAGAGGGAGCTAATGCTGTGTTGATGGCTTTATCTTTCTCATTTTAAAGGCCTACACAGGAATTCACTAGGAAAATCATTATATCTGGGGGTTCCCACGCAGATAGGTTCACAAGAAGAAATCTCCACATTTAAACCCAATACCATTATGTCTCCACTGATAAAATATCAACATAATTCTTCTCTCATATCCCAAATCCTCATTCCTCACCCTTCACCATTTTCCTCTTTCAGAGGCTACAATGTCAACAGAAGGCAGTGGCACATCTGGAACTGGATTGAGAACAGGTGAGGAAAAGTTTCCGCAGTTGGGGTTTACCATTAATGATGGCTCTGCTTAGCCAGGATGATGGGAGGGGTACTTTCCTGCATAATGGTTCTCATTTGCTTCCAGTTCTTAGATTTACAATATTTTGGAAAACTCTCAATATTAGCTTCCAGTCTTACAGGTGTAACTATGTAAGGAAAGGCTGGTGGTCAAATCAGTATGAGAGATTAAACTTGTGATGGCACAGACATCACTAGGATGTCAGTGTGAGATGAGAAATATTATATGAATGAGGAGAGGGAAAAGCAATGTGAACTCTTAAACAGGCATAGCCTATGCACAGGGGTTCTCGCTCAAAATGCCAATAATTATATCAATAGTTTTCTGGGACATTGAAATATTTTCCATGTTTATCCTTGTATGGTAGGCACCACTGTGAGGATGAGAGATGAATGTAGGAGAAAGGCGCCTCTTTAACCATATTGACTGAATGGAATTTCTGGGACAGTTTCTCATGCTGAGAACATTACTGTTTTTATTGCTTTCTTCCTGATGTTGGTCATATTAAAACCAGATTCTCACCTCATCAGGAAGTAGAGACAGGGCCCTTTGCTCTAACAAAGATACACCTAGAGCCCTTCTGGAGGGAGAACGTCAGGAGATGGACAGGACACCTGTTGATGATCTGAAACCTTTTATGTTTTGGGCACCACTGGAATAGCCCTTGGCACAGCTGTTGCTCCTGGCCCTTCAAAATAGGGAAGGCAACAGGGTGACATAGGATTTTCTCATGCACTCTCACACGTTAGTTGTCTGCACTGATATTATTCATTGCGGAACTACCACCATGTATTTTCAATGATCCTGAAATATTCTTTCATTACCTCTTTTCTACCCTATTTCCCCCAGTAGCCACAACATTCAAAGTGGCACAACTAGAATTGGAATAGACACAGGGGAGTGCTACTAAGCTAACACCTACATATCATAATAACCTTCTTAAAGCAGTCTTCTAAAAGTTCTACACTATTTATATATGTTACTGTTGGGAAAGTTCAGATTTTAAAAAGATAAGCTACACATTACATTGCCTTCTTATTGCCTAAGCTTACAAGGGCCTTCAGTAGACAACCATGAGTCTAACTAATGACCAATAAATAGGTAGCATATAGAGAGATATTTCTCTCTTCCTGCTATAAAAGGAGACATGATAGTTGAGAACTCAGTAAAATAGTTATAGAAAAAAAATGTTGCATGGGGCACTTTGGATGACTTCTTGGCAGTAAAAGTGACAGGGTTGTAGTTTTCTATTACATGAAGATGTATATTTTTATTTAAATCACGCGATGAGAAAAAAATTGAGCTAGGATCACCACGATTTTCTTCTTGTAAGTAATACTGATAAAGTTCTGGAAAACCTCTTGAACAAGGAAGATATGTCACAGGCAAATCTG
>NW_005875796.1:0-11237 GCF_000147115.1 Myotis lucifugus | reverse complement strand
CTCTGAACCCACTCACTTTGCCATTGATAGAAATATGATGTATTGAATTGTACCCTCAGCAATAGGAGTATGATTTTTCAACCTTTTTTTTCTAGAATGGCAGTAGGAATGTGACTTACCTTTACCCCCTTCTCTATTTTCTAACTGTTAAATTCTTGGGAGACATTCTGAAGGCCAGTTTAGGTGAGGAGACTACCTATGGATTAATTAATGGTGTGGCCAGAGGACCTGATCTCTTAGCCCAAACATAGCTCCTGAAAACTCACATTCTCAGACCACCCCCTCCTCATAATACTAGTTATCAATTATTATATAATAAATAGCTACAAATATAGTGGTGTAAAGCAACATGCTTTCATACTGTCTAGTTTCAGTGGGTCAAGAGTCTCAGCACAGATTTGCTGGGTCCTCTGCTTCAGAGACTCCCAAGGCTGGACTGACAAAGGAGCTAAATCCAAGTGCAGAAACTGCTAGAATTCTGTTTCTTAAGGACTGTTGGATTGAAGGCTTCCGTTCCTATCCAGCTGTTGGCTACGTGTTGCCATGTGAATCTATCCACAAGGCATTTTGCTTTATGGTAGTCCTATTTGTTTATTTTCTTCTTTGTTTCCTTTGCCCTGGGAGATGTATCGGTAAACATATTGCTGTGAGATATGTCTGAGATTTGTCTGCCTATGGTTTCTTCTAAGATTTTTATGGTTTTGTGACTTACATTTAAGTCATTTGTCCATTTTGAGCTTATTCTTGTGTGTGGTGTAAGTTGGTGGTCTTGTTTCATTTTTTTGCATGTACCTGTTCAATTTTCCCAGCACCATTTTTGGAACTTTGAAATTCTTATCTTTTCTCCCACTTTTTCCCTGTTCTCTACAAATCTTAGTGTCTGAGGAATCCTAGGACATGCGTATGTTTGGAAACATTAAAAAAAAGGTTTTTTTAAAAAAAGTTTAAAAATGATGTCATTAAATTCCCACCATTAAAACCTCAATCATCCAAAGAATGTCTAACCTTAAGCAACATAATTTCACGTTGTGACCACTAAGATGAACTAGATGTCAAAACGTACCCTTTGCTAGCAAACTGCACTGAATTGCTCTATAGGACTGTTAGCTGTATGCTGGTTGATTACTGAAAGCAGCCTTCTAAAGATGAATGTGTGGATTTAAAGAGGGAATAGAACTGGGTCTTGGAGTCCTTGGATCACTCTGGGGGAGTTAGAAGGGTCCTTGTACATTATATATACCAATCTCATTTACTCATTTTTTAGTATTTTTTTCTTCGTCATATGTCTTCTCACAGAACAGCCACAGAAGAACCAATCTCAGTTCTAAGAGAAGCTTCTCCTTGGTAATTGTTTTTTAGCCAATTTTATGGCACCTTGATTTTGTAACTGATCAGAATCCTTTTTTTCCTTTGTCAAAAGACACTGGGAGTCATAGCCACAACTCAAACCTGCACATTCTCACTCCAAAGCCCAGGGTATTTCTTTCTTTCTTTTTTAAAATATATTTTTATTGATTTCAGAGAGGAAAGGAGAGGGAGAGATAGAAAGATCAATGATGAGAGAGAATCATTAATTGGCTGCCTCCTGCATGCCCCCCAATGGGGGCCAAGCCCACAACCTAGGCATGTGCCCTTGACCGGAATCAAACTGGGACCCTTCAGTCCGCAGGCTGACGCTCTATCCACTGAGCCAAACCAGCCAGGGCAAGGGTTTTTATTGCATACAAAGTTTACATCGTATCCCCCTAAGTCCCTCTGACTTTACCTTACAGTTCATCTAAGCCATACACTACTCCTATATTATTTTTCTATTTCAAGTTTAGAGTTCATCAAACTATGATAGTGATCTATTTAAGGTTCGGGAAGATTTGGTGCGACACATAGTTTCTCTTATACATTTTCTTCACTTTTTTCCTTTGTTACTTTGATGTGAAGAGTCTGATTTAGAAATTATGAATGGATTAAGTGGAAGAAAATTCCTCCCTCTCTTTTCCTCCCTTTCTCCATTCTTTTCTTTCTTCCTTTGCCCTCCCAGCTTTTCTTCAATTTCTTCCTCCACCATCCATGATAAATGTGATATTTTGGTCATAACTATGTTGCAGGTAGAATACATACATTTTGAACAACAACAACAATAAAAACACCCTCAGTTTCTATCAGAAAAATATATAAAGAAGTTGAGAAAAATACAAATACTTGTGGCCTTCCTTCCTTTTTTTATATAAATGTTTATGTCACTTGGGAATATTTCATAGCTGCTGCATGGTAGAGAAGCAGAAAAGAGAGAAAGGAAAGGAAAGGACAGAGAAGAATGGCTTCATAATTAGCCTGAGGTTATAGGCTTTCTGAGTGTGAATTACATAGGGAGCAGTGTTTTCAGTCAAGTGAAAACTGACGTGGAAATGGATTAAGCTACACATTTTAGGTCTCTAAGGGACTTTGATTTTTTTACTTATACTATTTAAAGATGATCACTCTCTGGGTGAGCCAAGTTGAGGCCAAAAGAAGAAGGCTCCACTGGCTCTCCTGAAAGGATTGCGATTTATTTCTCTGGAGTGGCCTAAGTTCGTACTGATTGATTCCAACAAATCATCCTGTTTTCCTTTAGAGATTAATGTGTTACAATATAACACCCACAGAAAACTGGAGGAATTAGTAATGATGGATTTCGAGAACCATCTTACCATAAAATAAATGGAAAACATGGGGCCTATTATATGTGTAGCTAGGCAGAGAATTGTGTGAGAATACCTAAAGGAATAATTTTGAGACCTAGGCCAGGGTGTTACAGAATGAAAGTATCTCCGTGTCACGTAGATTTATGAGACACCACTGGAGGAGTTACGTTTAGGATTAACAATCTCTGTTGTATAGCTTTCCATTTTTACTGTTGGGATTTTTATACACCAATGTCTTCCCATTTTAACACGATTCATTCACTTTACTGATTAATTCAGTAAATATTTATTGTGTGCTAAATAAATGCCAGGTGCTTAGGATAGAAAAATTTGTAAGTGTGGCATCCTGTTGAAAGAAATTTGCAGACCATTGAGACTATAAGTCTCTGAGAAAACTTACTCCCCCTTTAACTTCTCCCCCTTCCTATGAGAGAAATTGGGTAAAATAATGATGAAAGAATACTTAATGCTATTTTGGAAGTAAAAGAG
The DNA here is from genome assembly GCF_000147115.1 of Myotis lucifugus. Lineage (NCBI taxonomy): Eukaryota > Metazoa > Chordata > Mammalia > Chiroptera > Vespertilionidae > Myotis > Myotis lucifugus. The sequence continues at coordinate 8,070 of NW_005875796.1, read as the reverse complement.
ATATCTGGAGTATAATTCACTCATTGATCATATTTAATTTTCTTTTTTCAGAATATATTTTTATTGATTTCAGTGAGGAAGGGAGAAGGAGAGAGAGATAGAGACATCAATGATGAGAGAGAATCATTGATCAGCTGCCTCCTGCATGCCCCACACTGGGGATTGAGACCGCCACCTGGGCATGTGCCCTGACCAGTAATCAAACCGTGACCTCCTGGTTTATAGGTTGATGTCAACCACTGAGCCACTCTGGCCTGGCATATTTAATTTTCTTAAAATCATCCAGTTCTGTACTTATATGTTGGAGCCAGGTTCCTCCCATTTGCCCCTCGAGATCTACTCCCAACATCACATGGTTTCTTGATTTCTGGCTTCTTCAAGCTCAATTTGACCAATGGGATGCCCCAGCAGAACAGAGGAGACGGGAGAAGAAGGTCTTGATCTTTCCCGTCTTGGTGATCATCTTGAGATGTTGGTGTCCTTACTCTTCCCCAGGAAGATTTCTCTCTAAGACTCTCTGACTCTGGGCTCCATTGGCTGTTCTCTTTCCAGCTCCTGCATAGTGAAGCTCTGCTGTTTCTAAGAGCTGTAGTATTCCTGAGGTTCCCCTACACTCTGCCTGTGATTTTAAAAATAGTTCCTTTGTGAATGAGTACTCTTAGATTTTTCTATTTTGAATGTGGGATTCTGATTACTACAGTGTATATTTAGTCATCTTATTGTGTCATAATTATATCTGTTTCCTGCCTTGTCCTAAAAACACCACAAGAAAATGTATGTGTATATTTTTATTGTTTGTAAATACAATATTATAATCTTTAAATTATCTATAAATTAAATATTATAAACATGAAAATAATATTCCTTTGTAAACCATTAATTACTCTCACCTATTTTCATATGCTATATAATGATTATAGGTATGAACAACAGAAAATACAGAGCTCACATACAAAATGAGATGGATAAAATTATGCCCTAAAGAGAAATAATGTACTCTTTGGCCTTTCTTTGGTATTTCTTTTTCTTGATTTACTTGCTTTTCCATCCCTCCAAACAGAAATGAAACAATACTACTTTTGTTTCTTATTTCAATATTATTATGGTCTTCTCTGACTTTTAATGGAGCATGTGTAGTTTCAGTCTGACAAATCTGGCAAGATTTCTTAAAAGAAACAGAAGTAACACTGACCAACAGGTGTTTTACTATTCTCATAGGCCCTATGAAACGACTGAGTTAAAAGTTCAAATAAAATTTAGCAAACTTGCTTCAGTCAAAGGAACATTTTTGTTAAGATGGCTCAACTAATATTTCTGAAAATGAAGTATAAGTCATAGTAGATTAAATGAATTTTTAATTCTCATGTATTACAAATGTTTAATAAATTTATATTTACTCAATGGAATATATTTTACAATCTGATTAGAGTTTATAGTCAACAGAATTAGAATATATTCTGTTTTTCTCAAAATACTAATATGAGCTTTCAATTTTATAAAATTTAAATTAATGTGACTAAGATTTCTCTTGGCCCCAAAGTTATAGAACATCAAAGTTATATAATCAAAGGTTCTTAAACTATAGAATATACGGCCTCCAGTCCTTGGGTAGCCTACAGGGATTTACAAAGCCTAGGATATTATATGGAAAATATCCATTTTTGTTACATATTTGTATTTTCCTGGGAAAACTTCATAAGAATTCAAAGGAGATTTAGAGCCACTATTTTAAATTTTATTGACATGGGAGATTTTGCTAATTTCAAAAATATTAAGGAACCTTACGTATAGGGCCACTTTTTACTGGGGATAGGCATGTGGGGAGCATCATGTGTGCCATATCTGAGCAGAAGCTATAAAACATTTCCAGTTTCAGCACTTTCACATTTACTTCTGCCCTCAAACAAGATACATCTTGGATGGAGGGGGCTCTATCAGCCTGAGTCCTTTGACAGAGCAATATGTGGACTTTTGAGGTTTCTTTGTTTCTGCAGCAAATATTACCCTAAGCTGACTGATAAATAGCATGATCAATGGTCAATGTTCACATTCTTTCTAGAGTGGACTAAATCAAAATGTGTCTGGTTAAATAATAAATCAGTTCAGCCCTAACAGGTTTGGCTCAGTGGATAGAGCGACGGCCTGCATACTGAAGGGTCCCAGGTTCGATTCCAGTCAAGGGCATGTACCTTGGTTGCAGGCACATCCCCAGTAGGGGGTGTGCAGGAGGCAGCTGATTGATGTTTCTCTCTCATTGATGTTTCTAACTCTCTATCCCTCTCCCTTCCTCTCTGTAAAAAATCAATGAAATATATTAAAACAATAATAAATCAGTTCAATTTGCATTTGCTACTTCCCATTCTATTCCACAAGGCCTGGCATGTCATCATCTACAATTACCTCAGCATAAGGATTTCCCACTTTCAAGAATTGTTCATGAACACTTTCTTCTTAAAATCAGTTCATGAACTTTGCTTCCCGCTTAGGAGTAACAAGAAGCATATTTGCTCTCCCTGCCGAAGCAATAGCAAGAAAAATACAGTCAAAATAAAGGGAAGGGTTTTCAAGATCCTGGATATTAGGCAACAAAAACAGTAGTCTCTGAGAAACAACAGATGAGGTGAGTCCAATTTGATAAAAATCTTTCAATTGATTTATTAAACTATTATTTGAAGTTGTAAATTAGTTTAAATGACAAAATAGTAAGTTTAAACCCCCAAACATTTTTTACTTCAATATTGAATGTATTCTTATTGCTTGGCTAGCCTCATCAACAGAAACGAGGAAGTAATTTAAATATATGTTGGTTTAATATTAAAGTAACTGAAGTCTTTATGCAGCCAAACAATTTGCAGTTAGTTGAACTATAGAAAAATTACATTCAATGGCAATTGAACAGCTTCTGAGTGTGTGATCTTAAAGGATTCTAACTCGAAACCCCCTCATCTGAAATAGGTTCCACATGAGCTGGCTTGCAAAATCCAGCTAGTTTCTTGTTGCTATGAGCATTGCATTTGGAAGCTCACATTTTCTCCTAGTATTAAATTATAAGAATCTTGCTATTAAAAGTATAAGAATAGTGGAAACGCCTTCATTGAAATTAAAGGTTTTATTATTCTTGGATTATAGTAGGAAATGATACTCATAGTTTGCTACAAGGATATATTTAAGAGTATTTTTTGGAGCCTCTATATGATACTCATAACATTGAGCCTTATGAATTTTCAAAACCCCATGAACTGATGCTATTCCCCAAACCCTCACCCCTCAGACTCCCCCCGCACTTTGAGATGCGGAAATTGAGTCTCAGAGGAGTTAAGGCATTTGCCCAGGATCTCACAGCTGTGAAGCAGCACTGGGGTTTTGAAGCTGCGAGGAAGGTCCTGACTCAGGGTTATCGTTTTGCATTTGGTTAGACCCAAGGCTGCCTTTCCTTGTGGCCAAAAGATACAATTATGAACAAAAAGTTTCCTTGTTCTGTAGCATCTTCCTTTCTTTCTTTTTTAGGGGAATTATTAGTTGGTATTTTAAATGAGGACATCACAGAAGTAGAAAAGATATGTTATGACTATGCAAAGTTGCTCTCAAAAATGAAAATTATGTGTACATAAGTTTTAAAAAGTAGGTTGCAAAATTATTTTAAAATGTTGAGCTTTCTTTTGGAATAGGAAGATCTGTATAATGCAAGAGAGAAATGTGTACAGAGCAAGAGAGAAATAGGGAACAACACTACGTTCTATTTCCAGAGTTGCCTTCGTATCTCTAAGGCTTGGAGCTAGGTGCTTAATTTAATTATGTCTTTGTTTCTGCATTTTTAAAATGTTGATTTTGGAAATCCCTCCCAATCAGAAAATTCTCTAATGTTATGAAATAACCTAAGGTAGCTTTGCAAACGAATGAACTATAACTATCAACAATGTCAAATGTTACACACCTTTCGAACAATTATTACATCATAGTGATATGTGAGATAAACAAAATGAGAAATTTACAGTTTTCACTTTAAATTAGAACTCTTCCTTACCCCTAAATAAAATTTTTCAGAGATAATAAATTCTATATACTGTAATATATGAAAATGCTATGGTAGATAAATTCAATTTTAAACATTTTGCTTTTTGTTAAGAACAGATGCTTATATGTACATTCACAGACAATAAACATTAGTTAGAAATATTAGTCAGACACAGAACTTTTCTGTATGCATTTATATTCATTTTATCTAAAATATAACAAAGAGAGGTATCCACATGTCCACCTGTATTAGCCGACCTAAAGTTCAGCTGGGTGCTGGGAATGGGTCAGGATTCACTTCTCTGCTTTCTCTGGTCTTGACTCAAGAGTTTTAGCATCTCATTCAGATTCCAAGAAGCCATGTAAGTTATGGAGTTGCAACTAAAATCTCAATATAAAGCCAAGTCTCTTGGAAGGTTAGAAGAAATTTATCCACTGGGGAAGGAAGGTGAGGAAGAAGTCCCTCTATATTAGCCTGGACTCCAAGGGATCTACTTTTTTTTTCTTTAATATTTCCCTTTTGAGTGTCAGAATACTTCCTCCTGACTTTATCACTTATTTTTATTAGTTTCTTATTTCAGAAGATGAGAAGTGCTATGGAAGGAGAGTGGACAGAAATTGGTAAGGTGAATACTAGTAAGGTAAGAAACTGTGTTCAGATTCCATTTCGTCTTGTACTGTCTGTATGATCTTAGCCAAGGCAAGTTACTCAATTTCCTCTTCTGTAAATAGAATAATAATACTACTTCATAGATTTGTTTTGGGGATTAATTAACATATGTAAAGTACTTAGAACAGTGCCTGGTATAATGTAAATGTTAGCTACAAATATTAACACACTATGTGCTTTATAAACATCTACACTAATAAAAGACAAAGATGCTAATTGACCATACCTTCGCTATGCCCACCAGCCAATCAGAAGAGTATGCAAATTACCCAACAAAGGTGGCAGTTAATTTGCATACACAGGAGCCCAGCGAAGACTGAAGACAGTGTAGAAGGAAGCCAAGCACTGCAGAAGGGAGCCAAGCGGTGGAGAAGGGAACGGATCGGAGGTAGCAGAGACGGGAGTGGAGCTGAGGCAGTGGACAGGGGAGGGAGCGAAGCGGCAGACACGGGAGGGAGGCAAAGCAGAGGACACGGGAGGGAGCCAAGGTAGCAGGGAAGGGAGGGAGCCAAGGCAGCAGGGAAGAGAGGGAGCCGAGGCCGAGGACATGGTGGGAGCCGAGGCGGCGGGGAAGGGAGGGAGTGGACGAACACAGGAGGAAGCGAGGCAGTGGTGAAGGGAGGGAGCAAGGCAGCAGCGAAGGGAGCGAAGCCCGCCTCGGTGGGTTTCGCTCCCTTCTCTGCTTCGCTCCAGTCTCAGGAAGGAATCTTCCTGCAACGGGCCTCTAGTTTATAAATAAACCCCACTTGGTCACAGTGTGTGATCTTTTTAATGTATTGCTGGATTCGGTTTGCTAATATTTTTAAGCCTTTTGCATCTGTGTTCTTCAGGGAAGATAATATATTGAAAATATTTTAAAATGTACTACTGTTATAAAGCATTTTTTGCTCTTAGAAATAGAGTTTTGCCTTTGCTTTTTCATGTTTTGCTGTGGTGAAGAGTGTCTTTGTGCTGGCATTAGTAAATATCTTAAGGCACAATGTACCCTAGGATAAGGATCTAAAGTCATATTGCATTATTCTTCTTGTGTGGTAAACATAATTTATAATAGCTTCTTAGCACATAACATTAGGTCATCATTATTTTGTCTTTTAATGTGGCTGTCAGTTCATACTAAGAATAGAACTGTAAGTTTCTCTATTTCTTATCCTCTTGGGTTTGCATGAAGATTATATATTTTGAAGATTTTTTTGTAGGAATAATTTAAAATCACATGTCAATTTTATTAGATTTATTATCATGAATTTATCTGATATCCACTCATGAGATCATACATAAACTGAATAATTTTGTTCCATTTTGTTGTTAATTGTTAACCCTCATCGAAGGATATTTTTTTCCATTGAATTTCAGAGAGAGTAGAAGGGAGAGCGGGAGACAGAGAGAAAGAAATATCGATGTGAGAGAGACACATGGATTGGTTGCCTCCCGCATGTGCCCCAACTAGGCCAGGGATCAGCCTCCAACTGAAGTATGTGCCCTTGACTCGAATCAAATCCATGATCCTCTGTCTTCTGTCCAATACTCTATCCACAGGAAGGCTTGTTCCTTCTTTATTGCCCACATATTTCCAGTGCCAGATGCCCGAGGACATTTTATATCATTTCCTTGTATTTTGAATCTTTGTGCCTCTATGCTGGCTGAGCTGTAGCAATTGGATAGTTCCTGGACACCTTTTGTACACTGAGATAGTGAACAAATATGTAACTATACATGAGAGGGACTACAAACTTCATGAATATATCCCACCAAACCAAACCAAAGGGATCCCCAACTGCAACTCTCTTAGTCAGATCACCAAAATGTCCATGGCCCCTTCAACATGACCTCGTGTAAGGAGAAGTATGATGAAGAAGAAGTCCATATGGAAAGGTCTTAACAGGTCACAGCTAAATTATTGAAAACATATCACCATGTCAAACATTGCTAGAGTTCGTTCAAGGGCCTTGAAACAGGCCCTGGCACATAGAAGAACCTGAAGTTAAAGCTTTTCTAGAGTTAAATATATTTCTGGGTGGAAGTCTATAAATAACAGAATTTGATAAGTCCAGGTGCAAAATCCAGATTAACTTGAATTGCTCCTGAGTGCATTTCCTGAATATCAAGGCCCCAGGCAGTTTAATTTGCTTTTCAGGAATGATACCAATCCTAGCAGATACTTAACAGTTAGTTATTTGTTTATTAGTTTAGTTCACCCTATTCTTGATCTTAAAAGGTTTATTATAATAAAGCCAAACAATTGTACATTTTATTATTAACTAGAGGCTCAGTGCACGAAATTCATGCACCTGTGGGGCCCTGCCTCCCAACTCCCCAATATTCATGTATTTATGTATATGTGTATATGTATGCATATTTTGTTTCTTCTGTTAATCCTCACCTGAGGACATTTTTTCATTGACTTTTAGAGTAGAAGGGAAGGCAAGAGACAGAGAGAAACATGGATGTGAGAAAGACACATCAATTGGTTGGCTCCTGCACATGCCCTGACCAGATTGGGTCAAAACAGCACCCCAACAGGGCTGACTGCTGGTGGCCGTGGGGGCTCAGTGTTGAGTGTATGGTGCTTTTCTGTTTCTGCTTCCACTTCTGGTAGAGGCCCCGCTTGTAGGAGCTGCTGATGTAGTGACCACTCTCTGTCTTGATCTTTTTCTTGTCCTCCTGTCCTGTCCCACAAACCGCTTCTTCTTCTGGTCCCACTTGAGCTGCTGCCGGCTCCTGGTTAAAATCTGGGCCTGGTCCCCCATCAGGTCCAGGACAGTGCCCAGCCACCTGCTGGCTCAAAGGCGCCCCCTCCCCCACCAATGCTCAGGCCCTGTTCACTGTCAAAGTCCCTTGGGGCCGATAGAGGGACATAGAAATCCTGGTCCCAGCGGCCGGGCCTCCTCCTTCCTCCTCTTGGCTCTCCCGCTCAGTTTCTGGCTGCTGTTTCAGGCCCACGGCCGCTGTGAAGACGTCCTTCTATGCTTGCCCCCTCCTCCGCCTCCTCCTAATCTGTAACAGACCACTCTGCCAGCCGGTTCTGGGCAGCGGGCTGCTGCCCTGCTCGAAGCTGGCGAGGGGCTTGCAGCTTAATCCGCATCACCTGCCTACTCAGGTTTCGATTTGAGCAGTTTATTTCAAATATGGTTGCCAGCAAGCTGTACTGCTGGATGCTGTCCAGCAACCTCAGCGTCTGCAGAGGGTTTGCAGGCCCACCCCGCGAGGTCCAGCTCCTTGGCCCACTTGATAGAATCTGGGGAGGACGCCGGCCGCCAGCGCACATACTGCTGCTGGGCATTGTCGGCCACGCGGCCCAGGCCCCACGGCTGCAGCGACGCCTCCAGGGTGCTCCTCAGGCCGCAGTCCTTGTCGTCCGTCCACCAGGCTCTGTGGCACCCGGCCCA
>NW_005875795.1:0-11244 GCF_000147115.1 Myotis lucifugus | reverse complement strand
GTTTGAGTGTGTGAGTGTGAGTATGTGAGTGTGAGTATACCTCCCTTTTGCTGCTCCTGTCCATTTCCTGTGAGATTGTTGATGACATTTGCTCTTGTCTTTAATTCACCTTGTTTCACAGCGTAGAGACATTGATGAGATTGTCTGGTCCGGGGACTCAGAAAACAGCCCTCAGAGCCCCCACAATGGGACGCAGCCCTGTGAACAGCAGACGGGGCCCCAGAAACAGAGGGAGCCCTGAGCCTTGTGTTTGTGCCCCACTTCCCCGCCCGCACCTGTCACTGTGGGGACGGCTGCTGTACCACAGGACACAGTAGTACTCGGCCTCGTCCTCAGGCTGCGCCCCTGAGAGGGTCAGGGCAGCTTTGCCCCCTTGGATGGAGCCTGAGAACCGGGCCGGCGTCCAGGAGAGTTTCTTGTTTGTGTCATAAATCAGTGCCATGGGGACCTGGCCAGGCTTCTGCTGGATCCAGTGTGGATAGATACCATCAGTGACAGCCCCTGTGCTGGAGCCACAGGTGAGAGTGACTGTCCCTCCGGGGGACACGGTCGCTGAGGGCTCCTGAGTGACCACAGCCTGAGACCTGGACCCTGAAATAGAAACAGACACCTGTCAGGGATAAGGAACAGAAGCCGAGGGACCCCTCCACGGGCTGGTCTCTGAAATGGCCCTGAACCTGGGCAGAGAGCGAGGAGGAGGAGGAGGAGGAGGAGGGGAGTCCAGCTCATGGTGGAGACTTTCCAAGGTGCCTCGGTCTTTGCAGGTGCTGGTCTCGGGTGTCCCTTTATCCCCTCCCGGCCTCCTGGGCACAGGGGGTGTTTGCTGGTCATTATGCAAATGTGAGCCCACAGGACCCTCCTGTCCTGGGTCCTGGGCCCAGTTTGAAGCTTCACTGTGAGGAGGAGGCTGGGGAGGCTGTGGGCTCTGAGTCTGTCCCTTGAGGGGAAGCACCTGCTGTCACCTCACACCCAGGCCATGGGCATGGGCGCAGGGCCCACTCAATTAGAACCATGTGAGTTGGCTTCAGGCCTTGCAGCTCTGAGAAGAGCCACAGCGCCCCCTGGTGACGCCCTAGGGAATAGTCATTGTGGTGGGAACTGTGGAAGCAATGATGGTGGCCCCTGAAAATAGATTAGATAGATGATAGATGATAGATAGATAGATAGATAGATAGATAGATAGATAGATAGATGATAGATGATAGATAGATAGATAGATAGATAGTAGAGAGATTGATTGATAGCTAGGTAGATGATAGATAGATAGCTAGATAGATGATAGATAGATAGATAGATAGATAGATAGATAGATAGATGATAGATAGATGATAGATAGATAGATAGTAGAGAGATTGATTGATAGCTAGATAGATGATAGATGCAAATATTATATTTCTGACTCGCTGCAGAGAGGTCCCCCCCCCCCCCCGTGTCCTCAATTTGTAACTGCCGGAGGGGGTGCAACGGAGGGGGTGGGGGCGAGTTTCGTGCCCATGAACCCAACGCAGGTGGTTGCGGCCTGGCCCCTGCTCCACAGGCCTGGCGGGCTCCGGCTGCCCACGGCCCACCAAGGGGGTGCGTGCTGCGCATGCGGGGTCAGCGTAGCCTAGGGCAGCTGCAATCAGAGCCCCGCAAGGGGTCATGAGAGTCTCAGCCATAGATTTGGGCTCTTGGGGGACAAGGGGGCTGCTCCTTCCAAGGCTTAACCTACCCAGAGGCACATGCTCTCACTGAGCAGAGGCTGGAGGAGCCTCAGGCCTTGCAAGGAGGGGCCCGGCCTGGGCATCCTTCAGGGGAGACACCTGGGTCCTGCCAGGCATGAGGTCCGCATGGGGACTGATTACCATCCATTCACAGCTGCCAGCTCAGGGAATATTCATTTATGTAAATACTAGAGGCCCGGTGCACGAAATTAGTGCGCCCAGGGGGGTCCCTCAGCCCAGATTGTGAGAGGGCACAGGCCAGGCTGAGGGACCCACTGGTGCATGATCAAGGCCAGGAGGGACGTGGGAGGTTGGCCAGCTGGGGCTGGACCACGGGAGGGCTCCACGGTGTGTCCGGACTGTCTTCCTCAGTCCTGAGCAGCCAGACCCCAGCAGCAAGCTAACCTACCAGTCGGAGCGTCTGCCCCGTGGTGGTCAGTGCACATCATAGCGAGCAGTTGAGTGGCCTTAGCATATCATTAGCATATTACACTTTGATTGCTTCAATGGACCACCAGACACTTAGCATATTAGGCTTTTATTATATAGGATATTTTTATTGATTCCAGAGAGGAAGGGAGAGACAGAGAGAGAATCATTGATTGGCTGCCTCACTGGGGATTGAGCCCAGGCATGTGCCCTGACTGCGAATCGATTCTGGGACCTTTCAGTCTGCAGGCGGTAGCTCTATCCACTGAGCCAAGCCAGCCAGGGCTCAGGGCGTATGTAGGGGGATGGGCTCCTCCACCAGGCAGGCCCCCAGGTTGTCGGATGGGCGAGGCCTGCCCACCTGGAGACTGGGTTGCCCAGGCGGTGGACAGTTTGCAGAGCTGGCGGGGGCCTGGCTGATTCTGTGTGGTGTGATTGTGAACATGTGTGTGTGAGTTGTGTGTGTGCGTCTGTGTGTTTCCCAGGAGTTATTCTTCGTTAACATCACACAGCTGCTCCTGAAATCGAACCCATGACAATCGCAGGCTTTCTTGAAATGAACTCCGACAGCGCACACCCCAGCATCCCCTGGGGCTGTGTTCCCCGCCCCTCCCACTCAGCAGCTGGAGAGACAGAGGCTCTGGCGTCAATGGCCCCGGCTCTGGGGTCCTGATGTGGAGCCGCCAATGGGTGGGCCAGGTAAGTCTGATGCTCTGAACCTCTGACTGCAGGAGCCACTCAGCTGTGGGGTCGGCGTTCACCATGGGGAGCGTCGAGCACCCTGGAGGCCCAGCCGCACTCCCTGCACTTGGCATGGAGCAGGAAGACCGTGACCTTGAGGGGGTCCCAGGAGACCAGCCACGTGCTGGACGCCAGCAGGTGTGGTGAGCGCCGTGCAAGACGTTCCCGCGGCCTCGCACGCGCGGTGCGCCCCGGGGAGAGGACTCGGAGCCGTGCAGGATGGAGGGTTGTGAACTACGGGCGTTCACTCCATCAGGTTCCAATGGACAGGCTGGCTGGCACCTCCGTGGCCTTCAGAAGTGCTGAGTCCCAACTCACCGCTGAGCTTTCCGAGCTGCCAGGCTTGTCCGGGAGACAAGAGCCGAGGCTGCTACCCTCGCTGCAGGTCGGCCCATCCGGCCCACGTGGACACTTCAGAGACCAGACTGTATCTCTGGACCTTCTCTTCCCCCAGCCCCCGGCGCCCCCCTACACACCGCTCTTCTTTATCTGACATGTTCATAGGGAGGGGAGGGGAGGATTGTAATTCCCTGAGCTTGTTTCTCCCAAATTTTGTAGGAAAGCTGTACCCGGATGTTCTGCTGGTTGCAGCGTCTGGCCCGGGCCCAGGCTGTGCATTCTCCAGTCTGAGAGCACGCACTGATGTAGCATTTGGACTCAATCAGAAAACTGACGTGGGAAACACACGTAAGAGAATTGTCAAGGCGACCCCAGTAGCAATTCATGATTAAACGCGGATCTGCGTGGACCAACGTGCAGAAACTGTGCCTGACCTTCATACAGGCATGGCATGGCCAGACATTTCAGAAGGAAATGTGTGTGTGTGTGTGTGTGTGTGTGTGTGTGTGTATTTAAAATATATTTGTATTGATTTTGGAGAGAGGGAAAGGGAGAGAGACATGGAAACATCAATGATGAGAGAGAATCCTTGATCGGCTGCCTCCTGTACATCCCCACTGGGGATCAAGCCCACAACCCAGGCATGTGCCCTGACTGGGAATCTAACCGTGACCTCCTGGTTCCTAGGTCGATGCTCAACCACTGAGCCACACCGATCAGGCGAATGTTTGTCTTTATACGTTTTTGATGAAATACTGGTAGAGCATTTTTTCCATGTGGTAAAGAGAAAAACAACCAAGAGGGAAAATTGAGAGTTTGGTGAACTATAAGAAAAGAAAAACGACAAATATGACACATCATCTCTCCCTCATAATAAATGCAACAGTGAACGAGGGAGACAGTAGAAAAACTGTAATCTAATTGGGCACATTGATGTCATGTTTTTCAATGACAGAATAGAACAACCACTTGCTACTTTTACATGAAAATGAATAATTCAATGATATACAAGTAAAAAGACATGAGAAAAAAGTTTAAAATGGAAATATATAAATATGAACCTTGATTGAAAAATAGATAAAATGCAGATTTTCTTAGAAAAATAGAAATTAGAAATATTTGCCGAACCGGTTTGGCTCAGTGGAAAGAGCGTCAACCTGTGGACTCAAGGGTCCCGGGTTCGATTCCGGTCAGGGGCATGTAACTTGGTTGCGGGCACGTCCCCACTGGGGGGCGTGCAGGAGGCAGCTGATAGATGTTTCTCTCTCATCGATGTTTCTAACTCTCTATCCCTCTCCCTTCTTCTCTGTAAAACATCAATAAAATATATATTAAAAAAAAGAAATTAGAAATATTAGAGAAAACTAAATAAATGGACCAATATCCTTAGAAAAAACTAGAAAACATAATTATGGAATTAATCCACAAACATGCATAAAATACAGGTAGTTTTACAGAGAACACTGAGACGTCAGGAACATGGAGAGGAAGATGAAGAGTAGACCCATTCTGCACAGGAAGGTGCTGCCAAGTACGGCTTGTACATGAACAGCTCATCTTACAATGGGCATCAGTCATGAGGCCCGTGGGGAGGCCAAGGTTTTTGTTCCACTTCCCCATCTGTGTGTGTCACTGTGGGAAATATTATTTTCTCTAGTCACACAGTAATAGTCGGCCTCATCCTCAGGCTGCAGCCCCGAGATGGTCAGGAGCCCCGCATTGGCCGAGGCGTCTTTGGATCCAGAGAAGCGGCTGGGGACCCCAGTTCCCAAGCTTGTACTTGTGTAGTAGTACAGCAGGTACCGGGGAGGGCTCCCTGGCTTCTGCTGGTACCAGGATATCCCGTAATCACTGAGAGAATAGGCACCACCACTCAGGGTGCAGGTGAGTCTGGCTGTGGCTCCCGGAGATGCAGAGAGGGAGGGCGGCTGAGTCAGCACAACCAGTGAGAGGGACCCTGCAACACAGACACTTGTCAGTGATGGGCAGGGACCAGGGGACGGTTCCCAGGACACTGAGCAGGAAGGGAAGAAGCCTGGTCCCAGGCCTGTCCCTACCTGTGCAGTGAGAGAGGAGCGCGAGGAGCAGAGGCGTCCAGGCCATGGTGCTCACAGCCCTGAGCCCACAGTGGGGCTGGGCTGCCCAGGCCTCCTTTTCTCCCCCACCCTCTGCCAGAGGAGGGGCTGCCATGCAAATGGGGGTCCCTCCAGGGACTGCCCAGCCCCTCCCTGGGCCCTGGGGGTGGAGCTCAGCTCACACCCCAGACTGAGGAGCATGGAGGTGGGCTCACCCCTTGGGGGGCCCTGGGAGGAAGCACCTGCTGAGACCACACAAGGGTCCCTGCTCAGGGGGCGCTGCCAGCCCTGAGAGGACACAGCTGCTGAGTCCCCTGCAGGTGCCACAGGGCTCAGCCTCTGAGTGAATGGTCCTCCCTAATCTGCAGTGTGAGGCCCACAGAGCAGTCCCCCAGCGCCCTCTGCTGGTCACAGGTCACACAGCTTCAGGTCACTCTGTGCACATGTGTGAGGGCTCATTCCCAGCTGCTGTCACCCTGACACACTGCAGTGATGACTGTGGTGTTTCAGTCCCGGGTCCTCTTGTGGGAAAGGAGCAAAGTGCACGTAAATAACATAGTAATTGGGTCTCACTCTCCATGAGGCTGTTGCAAAGCTAATGCACAGTGAGCTTCTCCCCCAGCAGCACAGGGAAGGGGCGGTGGGGCCGGTGTGAAGGGCTCACAGGGGCTGCTCACCACGTTAGGAGCCGGGTCCTGTGGCGGGAGAGGCGTCTGTCCCCTTTCATCCCTGCGGGGACACGACCCTCGGCTGCGGGGCCTTCGGGCCTCAGGAAGCCCAGGGCAGGGTGAGCACCAGCCCCCCTGTTTCTGCGCTGACAGCACAGCCTGCCCCCCAGCTCCCTGCAGCCCCAGCTCCTCCCTGGGGGTGGCCAGGAGAGTGGGTACATTTACAGGAAAAGGGCTACTGCATGGGCTTCGCTAATCTGAGCGAAATGTGTGTGTGGGGACTTGGTCCTGACGTTCTTAGAAAAGAGTGTTCTCAGGAACAAGACAATAGCTGGTTGCATCCCTAAGGGGGCAGGTAGGGCCTCGGGACGCGGGGGGAGGAGACAATTACATTAGTAGCTCCCGTGTGCAAACAGGCAAAGGAGGTCGGACTCATCCTCTTTGGAAAAATCAGTAATTGTCGTTTCACATTGAAGAGACTGGCTGAGGCTGTGAGGAGCGGACAACCTCAGGTGGGAGGTGAGAGAGGGAACAGGACTCTGAGGGGAGTCGATGCTGATTAACTCCTGTGCCTCTCCCTCCCTAGAGACGGAGGCCTGGGGGACGGAACTGCAGCAGGAACTTGTCACTTTTCTCTGAGACCCTCACGTGAGGATGGAGTTAAGAGGTGAGGAGCCCGAGGGAGAGGAGGGGGTGAGGGAGGCAGCAGCAGAGGAGGGAAGAGGGGGAGGGAGGGTGTCACTGAGAGTCTGTGCTGGTTGTGACCAACCTTCTGTGGGTTTGATCAGAGAAGGAGAAGGTTGTGTCCATGACCAAGGTGGACACTAACATATCAGACATGAGGGGTCAGTGGTGACACAGGGTTCACACACATGACATTAATCTGTGGGGAGCATGGCTGTCTGGGTGACCATGTACAGGTGCAGACACAGGATGTGAGCTGATAGGAAACATACGCTGGTCTCGGCCCCTGGACCGGGCACAGGCTCCTGAACCCTTGTCACTCCCTGGGGGACGGGCGGCCTTTGCTGATGAGGGGACGCTGGGTGGGCTCCTGGGTGAGGTCGGGCCACTGGAGAGGCCGGGGAGGATTAGAAGCTTGGAGGCCTCACACCTGCCCCCATTCGCTTGAAGAAGAGAGGGCTCAGGTCAGTTAGCAAATTCATCAAACCCAAAGGAGGGATCCTGGGAACCTTCGCTGTATCGCCAAGAGGTTGTGTGAAACCTGGGACCTCCCACCTGTGAGCGGCACCTGACCTGCGGGCAGTCAGGGGGACTGGCCCTTTAACTGTGGGTCTGACGCCGTCTCTGGGCAGATGGTGTGAGGACTGAGTGCTGCTGTGGGACATCAGCTGGTGTCAGAGAACTGCTGTCGGGAAGAGAAATCCTCACACATCGGGGACCAGAGGGGTCAGGAGGGAAGTTTTCTTGAGGAGAAAACAAGATAAACATTAGAAAAGAACGTGAGTGAATATTTAAAAATATTCACTGAGCCCGGCCCGTGTGGTTCAGTGGTTGAGCATCGATCTGTGAACCAGGAGGTCAGGGTTCGATTCCGGGTCAGAGCACAGGCCCGGGTTGCGGGCTGGATCCTCAGTGTGGGGCGTGCAGGGGGCAGCTGAGCAATGATTGCCTCTCTTCATTGTGTTTCTATCTCTCTCTTCTTTTCCTTCCTCTCTGAAAGCAGTGAAAATATATTTTAAAAATGTTTTAATAAAATTCTTCACTCAGTTTCTTTAGCAATAAATGCGCTCATGACAATGCCTATGAATAGGGCTGTGCTGAGAGGGAAGCTCTGACGTACAGTGAGCACCTAGGAAGCTCTCAGTAGGTGCTTGTCCTCAGGATAATGATGAAGTTATTGCTTCTTTCAGTGGCACCTTAGGTCGCCATAGAGGACGAAGAGGATTCTGGGGTTTGGCTTTGATCTGTCCTGATTCCAATGCAGATGAGCTGCAGCAACATAATGATATTCCTTCTTGTTAGAACTTCCCCAGACGCGGGGGGTGGGCTGGGCTCCATGACAACCCGCATGTGCCCCTGGGACGCCTGTGCTGCTGCCACATCGAGTGTGACCTCCCTCCTCCCAGGGACACAGGTCCCTGCAGAGGAGCCCCCCTGACAGAGGCCCCCACAGACGCTCCTCACTGAAGGGAGGCTCAGAGCCACCACCTCGGGGCCCAGGGTTTTTTGTCTCACTTCCTCGTCATCTGAGACACTGTGGGTAATGAACTGTGCCCCCACTGCTATAATATACAGCACAGTAATAGTCAGCCTCGTCCTCAGGCTGCAGCCCCGAGATGGTCAGGAGCCCCGCATTGGCCGAGGCGTCTTTGGATCCAGAGAAGCGGCTGGGAACCCCGGAGCCCTGGCCCTTATGGGAGTCTGAGTAGTAGAACAGCAGATACCGGGGAGGGCTCCCTGGCTTCTGCTGGTACCAGGATATAACATGGCTGCCAACACTGAAGCCACTGCTCAGGGTGCAGGTGAGTCTGGCTGTGGCTCCAGGAGATGCAGAGAGGGAGGGCGGCTGAGTCAGCACATGCTGGGAGAGGGACCCTGCAGACACAGACACTTGTCAGTGATGGGCAGGGACCAGGGGACATTTCCCAGGAGCCTGAGCAGGAAGGGAAGAAGCCTGGTCCCAGGCCTGTCCCTACCTGTGCAGTGAGAGAGGAGCGCGAGGAGCAGAGGAGTCCAGGCCATGGTGCTCACAGCCCTGAGCCCACAGTGGGGCTGGGCTGCCCAGGCCTCCTTTTCTCCCCCACCCTCTGCCAGGGGAGGGGCTGCCATGCAAATGGGAGCCCCTCCAGGGACTGCCCAGCCCCTCCCTGGGCCCTGGGCCTGGAGCTCAGCTCACACCCCGGACTGAGGGGCCTGGAAATAGGCTCACCACTGGGGGACCCTGGGAGGAAGCACCTGCTGAGACCACACAGAGGGACCTGCTCAGGGGGTGCTGCAAGGCCTGAGAGGACACAGCTGCTTAGTCCCCTGCAGGCAGCACAGGGCTCAGCCTCTGAGTGAATGATTCTCCCTAAGCTGCAGTGTGTTGCCCATAGAGCGGTCCCACAGCGCCCCCTGCTGGTCACAGGTCACACAGCTTCAGGTCACCTCTGCACAGGTGTGAGGGCTCCTTCCCAGCTGCTGTCACCCTGACACACTGCAGTGATGACTGTGGTGTTTCAGTCCCGGGTCCTCTTGTGGGAAAGGAGCAAAGTGCACGTAAATAACATAGTAATTGGGTCTCACTCTCCATGAGGCTGTTGCAAAGCTAATGCACAGTGAGCTTCTCCCCCAGCAGCACAGGGAAGGGGCGGTGGGGCCGGTGTGAAGGGCTCACAGGGGCTGCTCACCACGTGAGGAGCCGGGTCCTGTGGCGGGAGAGGCGTCTGTCCCCTTTCATCCCTGCGGGGACACGACCCTCGGCTGCGGGGCCTTCGGGCCTCAGGAAGCCCAGGGCAGGGTGAGCACCAGCCCCCCTGTTTCTGCGCTGACAGCACAGCCTGCCCCCCCAGCTCCCTGCAGCCCCCAGCTCCTCCCTGGGGGTGGCTAGGGGAGTGGGTACATTTACAGGAAAAGGGCTACTGCATGGGCTTCGCTAATCTGAGCGAAATGTGTGTGTGGGGACTTGGTCCTGACGTTCTTAGAAAAGAGTGTTCTCAGGAACAAGACAATAGCTGGTTGCACCCCAAAGGGGGCAGGTAGGGCCTCGGGACGTGGGGGGAGGAGACAATTACATTAGTAGCTCCCGTGCGCAAACAGGCAAAGGAGATCGGACTCATCCTCTTTGGAAAAATCAGTAATTGTCCTGTCACATAAAAGAGACTGGCTGAGGCTGTGAGGAGCGGACAACCTCAGGTGGGAGGCGAGAGAGGGAACAGGACTCTGAGGGGAGTCGATGCTGATTAACTCCTGTGACTCTCCCTCCCTAGAGACGGAGGCCTGGGGGACGGAACTGCTATAGGAACTTGTCATTTTTCCCTGAAACCCTCACGTGAGGATGGAGTTAAGAGCTGAGGAGCCCGAGGGAGAGGAGGGGGTGAGGGAGGCAGCAGCAGAGGAGGGAAGAGGGGGAGGGAGGGTGTCACTGAGAGTCTGTGCTGGTTGTGACCAACCTTCTGTGGGTTTGATCAGAGAAGGAGAAGGTGGTGCCCATGATCAGGGTGGACACTAACATATCAGACATGATGGGTCAGTAGTGACACAGGGTTCACACACATGACATTAATGTGTGGGGGAGCATGGCTGTCTGGGTGACCATGTGCAGGTGCAGACACAGGATGTGAGCTGATAGGAAACACATGCTGGTCTTGGCCCCTGGCCCTGGCACAGTGTCTGAGACCCTTGTCACTCCCTGGAGGATGGGCGGGCCTTTTGCTGATGAGGGGACTCGGGGTGGGCTCCTGTGTGAGGACGGGCCACTGGAGAGGCCGGGGAGGATTAGAAGCTTGGAAACTCCTCACCTGCCCCCATTCGCTTGAAGGGGAGAGGTCTCAGGTGCTGTTAGCAAATTCATGGAACCCAAGGGAGGGATCCTGGGAACCTTTGCTGTGAAGCCAAGAGGTTGTGTGAAACCTGAAACTTCCCACCTGTGAGCGGCACCTGACCTGTGGGCAGTCAGGGGGACTGGCCCTTTAACTGTGGGTCTGACACCATCTCTGGGCAGATGGTGTGCGGACTGAGTGTTGCTGTGGGACATCAGCTGGTGTCAGAGAACTGCTGTCGGGAAGAGAAATCCTCACACATCGGGGACCATAGGGGTCAGGAGGGAAGTTTTCTTGAGGAGAAAACAAGATACACATTAGAAAAGAACGTGAGTGAAAGTTTAAAAATATTCACTGAGCCCGGCCAGTGTGGCTCAGTGGTTGAGCGTCGACCTGTGAACCAGGAGGTCAGGGTTGGGTTCCCGGTCAGAGCACAGGCCCGGGTTGCGGGCTGAATCCTCAGTGTGGGGCGTGCAGGGGGCAGCTGATCAATGGTTGCCTCTGTTCATTGTGTTTCTATCTCTCTCTTCTTTCCCTTCCTCTCTGAAAGCAGTAAAAAGATATTTTAAAAATGTTTTAATGAAAATATTCACTCGGTTTCCCCAGCAATAAATGCGCTCATGACAATGCCTATGAATAGGGCTGTGCTGAGAGGGAAGGTCTGACGTACATTGAGCACCTAGGAAGCTCTCAGTAGGTCTTAGTCCTCAGGATAATGATGAAGTTATTGCTTATTTCAATGGCACCTTAGGTCGCCATAGAGGACGAAGAGGATTCTGGGGTTTGGCTTCAATCTGTCCAGACT
>NW_005875794.1:8189-11344 GCF_000147115.1 Myotis lucifugus | reverse complement strand
TGGTCAGTGCGCGTCATAGCTACCGGTTGAAATGTCAAAAGGTCGAATGTTCCAACAGTCACTTATGCTTTTATATATAGATTCGAGAGCCAAATGAAATTATCAGCTTAACAATGAGCGGCTCTATTTGGTCAAATATTTTTTTGTTTTTTTTTTTTTTAAATTTTTTTTTTTAAATATATTTTATTGATTTTCTACAGAGAGGAAGGGAGAGAGACAGAGAGTCAGAAACATCGATGAGAGAGAAACATCGATCAGCTGCCTCCTGCACATCTCCCACTGGGGATGTGCCCGCAACCCAGGTACATGCCCTTGACCGGAATCGAACCTGGGACCCTTCAGTCCGCAGGCCGATGCTCTATCCACTGAGCCAAACCGGTTTCGGCTATTTGGTCAAATATTGAATTAACTCACCCCCAATGCCTTGGGCAGGGCCACCCCAATGATTTCTCCGGTCTGATAAGGACCACAGGCTGGACATTCCCCATCCCTGCCACAGGCCATCATTTTTGCTAAGTTTTATCGAATCAACCTGTGACCTCCTGGCTCATAGGTCGGCGCTCAACCACTGAGCCACGCTGGCCGGGCCATGCAATTATCTCCTTCGTCTTGGACCTGGTTGAATTACCTCACCCTGACGTGACCTCTCCCCCAGAAGACTCTATTTTAAAAATTTATTTAAAGAAAGTTGTGCCTGTAAACAATCTTTATTATTCATTGTGTTTCTATCATTCTTACAGCATGAATTTTAGCCATATCCCATCTGCAGCTCAATGTTTCTCAACACACAGTTCATTTAGAAATATTTAGAGCGAATAAATACATTTCATTTAACAATGTTGATAACAAATAAACACACACATTTCATTTAAAAATGTTTAGCCCCAACCGGTTTGGCTCAGTGAATAGAGGGTCGGCCTGCGGACTCAAGGGTCCCGGGTTCGATTCCGGTCGAGGGCATGTACCTTGGTTGCAGGCACATCCCCAGTGGGGGGCGTGCAGGAGGCAGCTGATCGATGTTTTTCTTTCATCGATGTTTCCAACTCTCTATCCCTCTCCCTTCCTCTCTGTAAAAAATCAATAAAATATATAGTTTTAAAAATGTTTATACTGAATAAATACAAGATATGGCTTGCCACCCCCCTTAAATTTGCCTGTAGGGTTGGAATCTTGGAAAACAACATCAGTTAATTTTATTTTTTCAACTCCTTCTCAGAACACAGACGGTGAACTCGGTCTTACAATCATCCTATATAATAAAAGGCCAATATGCAAATTGACCGAATGGCGGGACAACCGGTTGCTATGACGCGCACTGACCACCAGGGGGCAGACGCTCCACACAGGAGCTGCCCCCCTGGTGGTCCATGTGCTCCCACAGGGGGGAGCCCTGCTCAGCCAGCAGCACATCCCCCAAGAGCTCCCGGACTGTGAGAGGGAGCCGGCCGGGCTGAGGGCCACCCCGCCCAGTGCACGAATTTCGTGCACCGGGCCTCTAGTCCTTTACAAAAGGGAAAACAACCTTCACATCTTTTATGCAAAGGAGGCCTTAGGCTGACCCGGCACAAGGCGAATATTTGTCCTGGGCCGAGCTGAATCGATGACCTCGGCCAAGTCCTTCACGGCCTCATTTTCCGGGGAAATAAGACAGTCTCAGTGGTTGCTTTTAGCACCATGCAGCTAAGCGTCTTGCAAAAAAAAAATAAAAATGAGGGAGGGGGTGGAAATAGACCTATTGGGGCCGGGGAGAAAGGATTTATTTCAGCAGCAAAAGGCAGCTGAGCGTGACGAGGATGTCGCCCTGTGAGCGCTTCATTATCTGGGCTCGCCAGGCAGCCTCGGGTGTCTGTCAATTACAGACACAGAGGAAGTTAATGAAGCCGCACTCGTGCGACTCTCCGATTTAATTATGGTGGCGAAATGTGCCTGCGACAGGTAGTTAACCGAGTCGGTCCCTTAGGTTGTCTGTCAACACATGTGTGTTTTTTAAAAAAAGTATATTTTTATTGATTTCAGAGAGGAAGCGAGAGGGGAAGAGATAGAAACATTGATGATGAGAGAGAATGATGGATCGGCTGCCTCCTGCACGCCCCCTACTGGGGATGGAGCCCACAACCCGGGCATGTGCCCTTGACCGGGATTCGAACCTGGGACCCTTCAGTCTGCAGGCCGACGCTCTATCTGTTGAGTCAAACCGGCCAGGGCTTAAATATGTTTTGTCAATTTTTTAGAAAGAGATGAAGGGAGATGATAGATGATAGAAAGAATAGATAGATAGATAGATAGATAGATAGATAGATAGATAGATATAGATATAGATAGATTATAAATGATAGAGAGATAGATAGATAGATAGATATAGATAGATAGATGATAGATAGATATAGATAGATAGATGATAGATAGATATAGATATAGATAGATAGATATAGATAGATTATAAAAGATAGATAGACAGATTAGATAGACAGGTAAATAGATAGATAGATAGATAGATAGATAGATAGATAGATGATAGATAGATAGATATAGATTATAAATGATAGAGAGATAAATAAATAGATAGATAGATAATAGAGATAGAAATAGAGAGACAGAGACATGGAGATAGAGATAGAGACAGAGATAGAGACAGAGATAGAAACATAAATGTGAGAGAGAAACATCCATTGGTTGCCCGCCTGGGCATCAAACCCACCAGCTAGGCATGTTCTAAGACTGGGACTCGAACCCAAAAACCTTTGGGTGTGCGGGACGACACTCCAACCTACTGAGCCACCCGGTCAGGGAGTCTCCATAAACATGTAGAATTCTTTCTTTTTTTAAAAAATATACATTTTTGTTGACTTCAGAGAGGAAGGGACAGGCAGAGAGAGAGAGATAGAAACATCCACGATGAGAGAGAACCATGGATCGGCTGCCTCCTGCACGCCCCCTACTGGGGATCGAACCTGCAACCTGGGCCTGTGCCCTTGACCGGGAATCGAACCCAGGACCCTTCAGTCCCCAGGCCAACGCTCTATCCACTGAGCCACACCAGCTCATGCAAAACGTAGGCTTCTGAAGACATGCATATGCACAGGGCATACGTGTCACCGTGCCTCATACTCTGCAAATACTGAGACGTGTGTAACATTTTGACTCAGAATGGGCAG
>NW_005875794.1:0-8089 GCF_000147115.1 Myotis lucifugus | reverse complement strand
TATATATATATATATATATATATATATATATATATATATATAATACATCTGGAAAGATGAAGAGAGGAAAGCAAAGAAAAAATGTGAAAGAAGGAAAGATTAAATATGCTAAAAAATGCAATGCGTCTCTATTCCATCACGGCCTTTGTAGATAAGACTTTTGAGCTATTAAATAAAAAAAAAAGAACAAGATGGAAAGTTTATGACGGATCGCACCGCCTCAGCCCTGGAGGGCAGAGAAAGTCATTTCTGCATATCTGCAGGCTTTCTCCCTGAAATATCATTTTCTTAACCTTTTTTTTCCGAAGCGAAGAATTTTGACGAGACGTGTATTTTGACTTGGGGCATGACATTAAGAAAAAAAAAAAAAGAAAGAAAAAGAAAAAAAAGGTCAGGCTCTCCACTCCTATACAAGGTTTCGGAGACTATATAAAAATATAGAATTTATTTCCACCTCGTAGTATCGATCGCCTGGTAGAGGGGGGAAGTATGGGATATTTTCTCACTCATTTTTGAATG
The DNA here is from genome assembly GCF_000147115.1 of Myotis lucifugus. Taxonomy (NCBI): domain Eukaryota; kingdom Metazoa; phylum Chordata; class Mammalia; order Chiroptera; family Vespertilionidae; genus Myotis; species Myotis lucifugus. Next base: position 7,570 of record NW_005875794.1, on the reverse strand, counting down.
TTTCCCCACAGAGTGTAGAAATAGCTACTAAAATCTGGTGCTCTGAGATTTAAATATTGAAAGGTAATTTAACATTCTTTTTTAAAAATATTTTTATTGATTTCAGAGAGGAAGGGAGAGGGAGAAACATCCATGATGAGAAAGAAGGAGGCAGCCGATCCATGATTCTCTCTCATCACTGATGTTTCTCTCTCTCTCTCCCTTCCTCTCTGAGATCAATAAAAAATATAATAAAAAAAATAAATAAAAGAGAGGACATTGGACACTATTTCTAAGTGTAACTCAAGTTCAGCGAAATGAAGCCGGGGGTTAGAGAAGAAGGAATTGTGTGTGTGTGTGTGTGTGTGTGTGTGTGTGTGTGAGATAAATCTCCTAATTTCCAAAAATAGGTTGCAAATGGAGACCGTCAAGGGAACATTTATGGAAATGACGTAACCATCACCGCTGAAAAATTAAACTCATTATCAGCTGATTTTGGCATCATTCCTAATGAAATATAAACGAGGGAGGGGAGGCATACATATGTTCCTGTCAGCAGTGTTGAGCACGCTGGCTGCTGACATCAGAAATGCATGTCATGCACATATTTTTCTTTAAAATCCTCACCTTTTTGAGTTTTTAAAAAATATATTTTTATTGATTTCGGAGAGTAAGGGAAGCTCTCACCTCTACCTCACATGGAATCTGTTTCTCTGTCTTTAACACACACACACACACATGCTCACACACGGAAGCTCATACACACATTCTCACACACACACATACATATGCTCACACAATGATCATGCATGTATGGCCACACATATGACCACGCATGTGCAAACACGTGCAAGTAGCATGCATGCTCTCACACATGTGAATGCATGCATGCATTGCTCACACATGCTCACACACACACAAACCCACACATAGCCCCATGCATACATGGTCCCACACATGCACTCAACCACATGCTCACACATGCACACTCACATGCATGCTCACAACACTACATGCACACTCACAAATGCACCCACAGTCCCACACATGTTTGCACATGCACTCATGCTCTTACACATGCACACATACATTTGCACACGTGTTACCACCTGCTTACACACATGTTTGCGCACATGCCCTATGCACATATATGTTCACACATGCTCACACGCACGGCCATGCATACACACTCCCAACGCATGCTCCCACACACTTGCACACACACATTTCATAAGAGTTTGGTTTCCTGGCTGAAAAACACAACACCACCATTGGAAAAAAATCTGTACTAAATAGAGTAGCTCACGTGGACGCCTCCCTTTCCAATCGGTTCACTTTGTAACGTTGTCAGGACGTCTGTCATTGCATCCGTGACATCCCACAAGGTGAATGTGATCCCATCGGCGCCCAATGGGACAGCTTAATCTCCTTTATCAATAACGAAACGAACCCGATCTGTCCCCGGACGCCGGCCGCGTGAGCTGGCTCGCGTGTACAATTATGTCACAGGAAATAAAACTGGCAGAAATGGGGGTGAGGGAACAACGCAGGATGTTAATTAAAATACATGCTGTGTGTGGCGTGCACAACCGCCTGTCACGACGAATTTCCCAGGGAAAGACAAAGAGGACACGGCGGATATTGAACAGGTAATAGGAGATTTTGCACAATTTACCTTGAAAGAACTTTATGCACAATAAAAAAGAATGTTATGTAAACATAGAAAGTTATAAAGTCAGCCCAGCTGGCTTGCCTCTCTCTCCCTTCCTCTCTGACATCAATAAAAATATATTTTAAAAAAGATAAATAAAATCTCCTGTACATTTTTCCTGGTTTATTCTTTTTTTAAATTAAATGTACTAGAGGCCTGGTGCACGAATTCGTAGTGGTCAGTGCACGTCATAGCAACTGGTTGACCAGTCGACTGTCTGCCCCCTGGTGGTCAGTGCACGTCATAGCAACTGGTCGACCAGTCGACTGTCTGCCCCCTGGTGGTCAGTGCACATCATAGCGACTGGTTGACTGTCTGCTCCCTGGTGGTCAGTGCACATCATAGCAACTGGTCGACCAGTCGACTGCCCCCTGGTGGTCAGTGCACGTCATAGCGACTGGTTGACCAGTCAACTGTCTGCCCCCTGGTGGTCAGCGCACATCATAGCAACTGGTTGACCAGTCAACTGTCTGCCCCCTGGTGGTCAGTGCATGTAATAGCGACTGGTCGACCAGTTGACTGTCTGCCCCTGGTGGTCAGTGCACGTTATAGCAACTGGTTGACCAGTCGACTGTCTGCCCCCTGGTGGTCAGTGCACGTCATAGCGACTGGTCGTCCATTCGACTGTCTGCCCCCTGGTGGTCAGTGCACGTCATAGCGACTGGTCGACCGTCTGCCCCCTGGTGGTCAGTGCACGTCATAGCGACTGGTCGTCCATTCAACTGTCTGCCCCCTGGTGGTCAGTGCATGTAATAGCGACTGGTCGACTGTCTGTCCCCTGGTGGTCAGTGCACGTCATAGCGACTGGTCGACCGGTTGACCGTCTGCCCCTTGGTGGTCAGTGCACGTCATAGCAACTGGTTGACCATCTGCCCCCTGGTGGTCAGTGCACGTCATAGCGAGCGGTTGAGCGGCCTTAGCCTATCATTAGCATATTACACGTTGATTGGTTGAACGGCCGACCGCTCAACCGCACACTTAGCCTATTAGGCCTTTATTCTATAGGATTGGGGGAGGGCCACTGGGTAACAAAATTATTCAGTTTTCAGGCGTCCAATTCCCTCAGACCTCACCTGTACTCTGCATTATGTGTCCACCAGCCCGAGTCAATTCTCCCTCCAGTATTTATCGCCCCCATAATTTCCTCCGCCCCCCCAACACCTCATCCTGGAAATCCTCATGTCCAGATCCATGACTTTTTCTCTCTTATTTCTTTTCTTTTTCCTTTCTTTCTTTCTTTCTTTCTTTCTTTCTTTCTTTCTTTCTTTCTTTCTTTCTTTTTTTTTTCTCAATCCCTCTACCCCACCAACCCAGCCTCCAATGACCCCGCTACCACAGCTGTCTGGCCTGCTCTCTGAATAGGAGTCTGTCTCTATGTTGCTGGTTAGTTCATTTCTGTTCACTCGATTCCCCATATAAATGAGATCATGGGACCCTTGTCTTCCTCTGACTGGTTTGTTTCACATAACATCATGCTCTCCAGGTCCCTCCATACTGTCGCAAAGGGTAACAATTCTTCAAAAGAAATTGGCAATCTATAGATAAAAGTCTAATATGCAAATTGTCCCGCGGGAGTTCGACCGGGAGACCGGGAGGGCGTTCGATAGCTCGCCATGATGTGAGCTGACCACCAGGGGGCTGTGGGGAACGAAGGAAGGCCCCGCCCACCAGCCGGAAGGCCCGGATTGGCCCTGATCGCCGGCCAGGCCTAGGGACCCTACCCATGCATGAATTTCGTGCACCGGGCCTCTAGTTTTCTATAAGTTAAAAACACATACTATATCCGCCCTTTGCGGGTTTGGATCAGCGAATAGAGCATCAGGCCACAGACCAGAGAGTCATCGGTTCGATTCCTGGTTTAGAGGCACGTGCCTGGGTTTCAGGCTCGATCCCCAGCCTGGGTCGGAGTGCCTGTGGGATGCAACCAGCTGATATATTGCTCTCACATCGATGTTTCTCTCTCTCGCTCTCTCCCCCCATCTTCCACTCTCTATAAAAATCAACGGAAAAATATTCTCAGGTGAGGATTAAAAAAAAAAACTTTAAAAACATACATATCCAAGATCAAGCAGCCCCGCGCCTAAAATTGTACCAAGAAAAATGAAAATATGTCTATAACATATTCGTACAAGAATGATTAATAATAGCCCATTATTAGGAAAACTCCAGGTCGCACCAATAGGAAGATGAATGCTGATTTATTTACACAACGGCCTGCTGCTTGGTAACAAAAGTATAGGGACTATTGATACGATAACAACGATGCATCTTTATTATTTTTTAAATATTTTTTTATTGATTTCAGAGAGGAAGAGAGAGGGAGAGGGAAAGATAGAAACATCAGTGATGAGAGAGAATCAGGGATCGGCTGCCTCCTGAACACGCCCCGACTGGGGATGGAGCCCGCAACCCGGGCATGTGCCCTTGACCGGAATCGAACCTGGGACCCTTCAGTCCGCAGCAACGCTCTATCCACTGAGCCACACTGGCCGGGGCCCATTGATTTTTACAGAGAGTGAAAGGGGAAAACAGAGAGAGAGAGAGAGAGAAACATCGGTGTGAGAGAGACACGTCGAATGGTTGCCTCCCGCGATGCGCCCTTGACGGGAATGGAACCCAGGACCCTTCGGTCCACAGGCGGGCACTCTAACCACTGAGCAACACAGGCCAGGGCTCAATTCATTTTATTTTATTTTTTTATATTTTTATTGATTTCAGAGAAGTCCAGGGGAGAGGGAGGGAGAGAGAGAGAAACATCCATGAGGAGAGAGAATCATGGACCGGCTGCCTCCTGTACGCCCCCTACTGGGGATGGAGCCTGCAACCCGGGCCTGTGCCCTGATGGGGAACCGAACCCGGGACCCTGCAGTCCGCAAGGCCGATGCTCTATCCACCGAGCCACACCAGCCAGAGCTCAATTCATTTTAAAAGCAAAAAAAAGCGCAACATGTCATCCAGCAAAATGTATTCATTTATCCCAAAATGATTAGGAATAACTTGCTGCCTTTACCAGGTAACTCCTTAATGACAACCGAATGGAAACAATAGCCTCAGGCATTGATTTTTGTTTTCCCGCCTCAGGAGACATCAATAGCAAGCACATCAAACATATTAAATTATATCCAGCGAGTAACTGAAACGCAGTTGAAATGTGATTCATTTGTGTCGTGTCTTATTCAAAGGAAGTGGCTTAAAAATACATCTGAGGACCTTACTTTTCATCTCAACCACTGAGCCACACCGGCTGCTCCTTCTTTTAATTATTTAATGACTAGAGGCCCGGTGCACGAAATTTGTGCACGGGTAGGGTTGGTCCCTAGGCCTGGCCGGCGATCAGGGCCGATCTGTGGGGCGACGGGCGGAGCAATTGGAGGGCCCTGCTGGCACCCACCTTGGCTGGCCTGGGGCCTGCAGACTGCAGGCAGCTCCTGCGTTGAGCGTCTGCCCCCTGGTGGTCAGTGCATGTCATAGCAACCGGTCATTTTCCCCGGTTGTTACGCCCTTTGGTCAATTTGCATATTAGGCTTTTATTCTATAGGATAGAGTCATAGGGATGCAAATATGAATCAATATGAAATATATATACCGGCACTGGCCAGATGGGAGCAACTGGCTGCAGACACTACATCTTTCTTTCCAACACTCTGTCCTCTTTACACAAAATAAAAAATAAAAATACATTAAGGAAAATTCTGTAGGGAGCTGTGTGCAACCTTAAGAACATATGATCGCACAAATTATTGGCTCATTAATATCTGTGGGCTGAGATTTCAAATGAGGACAGGTGTATAGATTTCTCATTTAAATGATTATTATATTAAATGTGTCTCTCCAGAGGTGGAAATGAATATTTCCCAGGTTAGTAATTAAAATGTTGGGGAGTCGCAAGGAATGTGAAGTAAGATTATTGCTGGCTATATGTGCCGTATGGAACATGAATTATTATTCTTACAAAGGCATCGCAAAGAATGCAAAATAATATTGCTGCTGGTTTTTTGTGTTTTATATACTCGTAACATGAATTATTGTTATTATTATTCCTACAAAGCATTCTTAAATTAAAGGAAGATGCTGGTTTGTTTTTGTTTGTTTTCTTTTAGCCAAATATATATTAAAAACAACCATCTTATTGAAAAAAGTCTTAGTTGGATTGTCTCAGAAAATCATTCCTGCCCGGCCCGTGTGGCTCAGTGGTTGAGCATCGACCTAGGACCAGGAGGTCAGGGTTCGAATCCCGGTCAGGGCACATGCCCGGGTTGTGAGCTCGATCCCCAGTAGGGGGCGTGCAGGAGGCGGCCGGTCCATGATTCTCTCTCATCATTGATGTTTCTCTCTCTCCCTCTCCCTTCCTCTCTGTAAAAAATCATTAAAATATATTTTTTAAAATATATAAATATATTTTTTAAAAGTGGGGTCATGAACAATACACTAAAATGGATAATTCCCTAGACAGTCCCCTTGGGGATTCTGCGTTGAAAAAATAATGATAATTCAGTGGGTATCAGCAAAAGGTCATGCGTGCTGAGGATGATGGATGTTTAAATAAAGTTAATTTGTTAATGATGTTTGGAAAGGTTTGCCTGAGACTTACCACTTGGCTCCTTTCCCAAAAAGGAAGTCTCCGTCTCCGGCGTTTTTGATAAATTTATAATCCAGGTGTTATAATTAGAACCACCTTAGACCTCAATCTAGTTCAGGCTGCGTTTCACTGTCACAGAGAGGAAATGAGAGGCGGTGAGGAGGGAAGTTCCTCTTAGAAATGTTTCATCGATTTGCCAGCCCCCAACAATAAATTCTCCTATCCAGCCATCCACACATCCATCCATCTGTATATCTATCCATCCGTTCATTTATCTATCAATATATCTATCTCTCCATCCATGCATCCACTTAGCTATCTCTGTCATCTATCCATCCATCATCTCTATCTATCTATCTATCTATCTATCTATCTATCTATCTATCTATCCATCCATCCATCTATCTACTCATCCATATCTATCATCTATCTATCTATCTATCTATCTATCTATCCATCCATCCATCCATCTATCTACTCATCCATATCTATCTATCTATCTATCTATCTATCTATCTATCTATCTATCTATCATCTATCTATCATCATGTATCTACCTATCATCTCTCTATTTTTCCACCTTTCTATAATCTATATATCTATCTATCCATCCATCCATCCACTTATCTATCTATCTCTCTGTCATCTATCCATCCATCCATCTATATATTTATCTATCCATCCATGTCTATCTATCTATCTATCTATCTATCTACCTATCTATCTATCATGTATCTATCTATCTATCTACCCATCCATCTATATATTTATCTATCCATCCATATCTATCTATCTATCTATCTATCTATCTATCTATCTATCTATCCATCCATCCATCTATATATTGATCTATCCATCCATATCTATCTATTTATTTATCATCTATCATCTATTGATATATCTATATACCATCATATATCCATCCATGCATCCAATCATCTATCTATCTATCTATCTATCTATCTATCCATTAATATATGTCTCTGTCATCTATCCATCCATCATCTAGCTATTTATCCATTTATTATCTATCATCTATCTATCTATCTATCTATCTATCTATCTTTCTTCTTCTTCTTCTTCTTCTTCTTCTTCTTCTTCTTCATCATCATCATCATCATCATCTATCTTATGTATCTAATTCTAGGCAGACTAGCTTAAGTACATCATTCTCTTCAAAACTTCTGTTAATTCTAACGATGTAGTTTATGGGGGAAAAAACCATGACCTGGTTAATCCATGCGTCCCAGTGTTTTTGACTCTTGTCTCTTCCGCTACAATGCACACCTTGATGTTCATCC